>NW_006284339.1:145724-151147 GCF_000327345.1 Myotis davidii | reverse complement strand
GTGGTTAAGGTATAGTAATAATGATATCATTATTTCTTCTCCCCTCTCATACAATACTCAGAGAAACATTCACACACACACACACACACACACACACACACACACACACACACCCCCTCATATGTTGTCTATTGGTTGGCAATACTAGTAAAAGCAGTGCTTTCAATGGAAGTGTTCCTTGCTTTAAAAAGACATATTTTCAATCCAAGACTATTGTGCCTTTTGAGGTGGAATTTGCTTGAAATTCATCTTGAAGAGGGATAATATCTCAAATGCTATCTAGTCCAATACTACTGTTTTACAAATGATGAAACTGAAGCCTAAGAGGTCAATACCTTGTGTAAGGTAACTACATCAAACTACATCAAATGAGTGACAGATATGGCAATTTAACTTGGGTTTCCAAACTTCTGCATGGGGAAAATTATACATAAGCAAATACAAAACAAACAAGCCTATAAGATATTTTTTTCTTTCATTTTTTAAATTCATAGCATGCTTTTTTCTTCTAGACTATTCTCATATGTATTTTAGTCGAAGAATCATAGAAAATGTCTGGAACTTTCGCTTAACTACTTCATCAGACTAAACACTAGTTTACACTTTGAGAAAAGAATCCATGTCTTACTCATCTTTCTCTATTTCTGTGACACATAACAAAAATGTTTTACATACTGTGAGTACCCACATAAAGCTGATTGAGTGACAGGGATCACTTCTTGAAATATTATATAAAAATAAATCACAACATATGATTCTTATCATTTATTTTCCAATGAGTAATAATTGCTACCATTTATCCCATGCCAAGGAACTGTGCAAAGAAATTCACGTGCATGTTTTAAAAATCCTATGACATAGGTATTATTACTCTCTCCAATTTATAGATGAGGAAACTGTGGTCCAAATAAGATGGTACAACTTTCCAAGTCGTGCAGCTACTAAGATGTTCTAGTAGTAACTAGAACCTGGACTCGATTTATTCTACACTGTACTACTTTGTAATAAAAAGGAAATATGAACATTAATACAGTAACGAGAGTCACAATGAGCAGAACACATAAGACTGAAAAGTATCCAGTCTACATGAGACAACAGGAGAATGAAATTTTCTATATGGTTTAGTGGGGATTATTTTCCACCATTTTTTAAATGCTTCCAGATTTTAGAAATGAGTACAATTATCTGGGCTGAGGATAAGAGGAAGGGTAGGATTCTAACTCAAACAATGATTCCACCAGCCATTATAAAAATGAACAGAGTAAATCTGTTGGCCCACTAATGACAGTATATGCATTTCTGTGGAACTGTTTCAATAAAGCATATGTCAAAGGTATCTGAACATTTGGCAAACCGTGTCTCCAAAAACTGTATATTAGGTCAATTTCCTGGTTTATGTGTTATATAGCAGCATATTTTCCCTATTAAAGTTCTCTTCATGAGATCTACTTCTGTAGAACTACTCTTAATAATGGCCACTAATTAAAACCTACAATGTGTTTGGCATTTAGTCCTCATAGCAAGCATTCAGGAATATATTAGAATCTCCATTTTACAGAAACAGTGGCATACAACCCTTATCATTCCAAGAAAACATTGAACACGCAAATTATACATTTGTGGCAGTTATCAAGGATTTCAGCCAAAAGTAGAGAAAGAATAGTTATCAAATTGATGCCAGTGACTTAGGCTGGGATTATTTTATTACAACCTTGGTTGTAATCATGTCTTGTCCAATATTTTAGCAAATATTTGTTTAGTCAGTGTACTTCTAAACATGGATTTTGGGATTCTAATCAATTAAACTACTTTGCAAATTGTGCCTCCACAGTTTTCTAGAAATTTGTCTACTTGTCTTTCTAGAATTTTTTGTCAGTCACTCTAGATAACTGTACTTTTCTGAAATGTCCATTTCTTTCATATGCTATTCCTGCATTAAAAGGGAGTGAAGGTCTAACATCACCTTCAAAAATCCTTCCAGGAGCAAAAGATAGGTACAAAGACACATTTGTCACTTTGGTGTATCAAGGGAGGCCTAGGCACCACATCTTGGGAAAGCAGTTTCCTTGGGGAACACTCTGCAGGTGAATAATAATGCAAAGCTTTGCAACTGTCAGTGAAAGTGGCATTTGTATGAATAAAACAAAATTAGGTTTCTCTAATGTGTCATCCACATGGAACTCAAAATGATCAAACATATACTTCTGACCCACTCAATACTACATTACTTTTCTACTCTCCATAACCCCCTACCAATCAAATGAACATAGCAGGCAACATTACTTGGTGTTAAATCCTGTCTTAGAAGCTTATAAAATCTCAACTGCAAAACAAGTATTTCCTGTAGTATTATTACTGCCAATCTAAAATTATACATGAAAAATACAGTATTGCCCAAATCAAATAACACAAGGGTATTAGTGTAGTGTTTTGATCTATCTAAATAATGTCATTTATAACTCAGGAAATAATACTTGCTAAAATGGTTTAAAACCTCTCTCTCTCTCCCTCTCTTTTAGAGGAACTCAATTTTGATTACTGATTAGTGTGGCAAGCATCCACCTGACATCCAAATATCATTGATGGGAACTTAATAAAAAATATAAGTCCTGCCCTAGCTGGTGTGTCTCAGATGGTTGGAGAGTCATCCCATATAAGAAGTTGCTGGTTTAATTCCTGGTCATGGCACATACCTGGGTTGCTTCTTTGATCCCTGCTCAGGGTATATAGAGAGGCAACCAACTGATGTGCTCTCTCACATCACATCCATGTTTCTCTCTCCCTCTCTCTCTCCCCTTCCTCTTTCTCTAAAAAACCTCAATAAGCATATCCTTGGATGAGGATTTTTAAAAAGTTCTTAGGAATTTCAAGTGGAATTTTACCAACACACTCACTACTTTACACAGATTATAATAGAATAATTAGGTGTTTTAAATATTAGAGGCTTTACATTGTGATGCTGACTCTGCAAATTAAAATCCTTTTGTCTTACACAGTTTTCCTAATTCTCAATTTCTTCATCTGTAGAATCAAGAAAACATTTTACTTGCCCATATTCCTACACCATTGGAAATATCACATGAAATTTAATATAAGATATGATAATGTGCTGCCCACCCAGTATGGCTCAGTGGTTGAGCATGGACACATGAACCAAGAGGTTACTGGTTTGATTCCTTGTCAGGGTACATGCCTGGGTTGTGGGCTTGATCACCAGCAGGGGGCTTGCAGGAAGCAGCCTATCAATGATATTTTTCTCTCATAGATGTTTCTATCTCTCTATCCATCACTTCCTCTATCTCTAAAGATAAATAAAAACACAATTTTTAAAAAGATATAATAATGTCTTTAAGACTGTTGAGTAAAATACCAGGGTAAAAAATTATCACTTCATTGATTTAGAGGGAAACAATTATTAAATATTAACAGTTGTAAATTCTAAATAATTTCAAGATAACACAATTTTATTATTTTTAAGTGTAGGAAGTATTTCAGACTGAGTTTACACTTTACTGACTGATGTAATGAATAGTTAAGAATGATTTATAGTTAACATTTTATTGTAAATATAAATGTCTTGAATTGTCTAAAATTGAGTTGTCCAAATTTGCCACATGCTTTTATTTACATTCATAATAATTAAACTTTGAAAAATTAAATTCATGAGTTGCACTAATCTTATGTCTAGTACTCAATAGTCACATGTGGCTAGTGGCTACTATATTTTATAGTATAGACATCGAACATTTCCTTTGTCACACACAAGTTTTACTTTACAGGGCTACTACTATACAGGAAGGCGGTAACATTGGAGTTGAAACTTGAAAAATACGTGAGTTTACCTGTCAAAGAAACACATATACATGTGTGAATGTAAGGGTGTGTGTGTTTAAAGAAGGGGATTCTAAATAGTCTAAATAGTTTTAGTCCTCCCAAAACTTTGTTGATACTTTTTTATAGCAAAACCTTTATTCATAGATATCACAGGGTTAAAACCTAATCTAGCTCTAATGCAATTATTGTGCTTTAAAATAAAATGGTGTATTAAATACTAAGTTTTAATGATAACACATAAACAAATGGTACACTTTTTACTTCTGCACAATTTCTTAAAATGTTATTTTTTCCATCACCGTTTATCCCTTCTACGCCCTCTTCCATCCCCTTCGCCACAATAGCCACACTGTTGTCCATGTCCATGAGTACTCTCATTGTTTTTTTTTCCTTTTCTGTTCAATCCCTCCACCTTCCCAACATCTCCCCCACACATACTAGAGCTGTCTGTCTTCTCTATATCTCTGAGTTTGTGTCTATTTTGCTTGGTAGTTTGTTCATTAACTTCAACATATGAGTGAAATCACATGGTACTTGTCTTTCTCTGACAGGCTTATTTCACTTAGTATAATGTTCTCCAGGCCCATCCATGCTGTCACAAACTGAAGTTAAATAACAGGCTGTCAGAGTTGTACAGATCATTAGTGATCACGAGTTAAATACCACTACTTTGCAAAAAAAAGGAAATTAAACCTCAAAGAGGATGAAGGTCTTGCCAACAAATTTTAGATTTTAAATTACCAACGTTGTTTAATTATAGGACTTGAAATGGAAATTCTTAAGTTTCATTACTGATTTTGACATTAATTTATTAATACCCTTGCTATTCTTATATTTCTTTTCTTATGAAACCAAAGACATACTTTGTTACTCACTACACCATAATTATATTATGAATCTTTTGCTGCTGATAAAGCTTATCTAGACTGTTTATTAAAGGGATCATTTTTGCTACTCTTTAGATATATAAATAGGCTAAAAATGTTAACAAAAAGTAGTGCAATCGCATAGGAATTTACAAATTTACCCATTTTATCTTTATTGGAAAATTCAGATTAATTGAGATTGAAAATTTTGAGAATCAATCTATATCTTACTTGTACAAGTAGAAAAATATTGATTCTTCAAGATCCAGATAAAAAACTAACCTTCAAAATCATTCATGTTTACTATTTTTTATTGAAGGTTTATGGGCTATTAGGCACAATGCAAGACTCTAGCTACATATATCTATAATATAATTTGATCATAGTGCAATGGGTAAATAAATATATAAAGAGATCAATGAAATGGTTAATAAGCAACATACATTTATTAGTCAAATACTGTGTAAAGCAATATAGTATAATTTGTTAACTGGAGAAACAGAGAACATTCAATAGAAACCCACAGGAAAAATCACCTAACAAATAGTTCTCTCTCTGCTTTCCTGTAATGCTATTTATGACTTTACTATATCACTTATATTTTTACATTGTTTACTGTGTGCTGGGGTCCGACCCCAGCAGGTCCAGGGGTCCCCAAAGGTGTGGACAGAGTTGGCGAAGAAGGAATGACATGGAGGAAGTGTTCAGTTGATCAGCAGCCTA
>NW_006284339.1:138228-145552 GCF_000327345.1 Myotis davidii | reverse complement strand
TTCTGCTGGGGAAGGGGTTAAGAGGTTTTATTCCCTCCCTAACTTCAGGGGAAAATCCCTACCTGGGGAAACAACCTTTCTCAGAGAGGTGACCTTGGTTAAAACACATAGTGCCAAGAAGGTGAGCAAACATATTAAGAACAGTATGCCATATACACCAGGTCCCTTGAAACAGCAAGGATGGACCGGCTCCCGGCAACTGTGGTTAGTTGTTTATGCATTTACCTCCTCTAATAACTCATAGCAATTGAATAACAAAGACATTGTTTCAGAAGGAGCCTAGTATCTTATAATGCACACTAGAGGCTCACACAAACACTCCATCCATGCTTTTGTTCCGGCCCTCCGGTCCAGTTTAAGAACCCATTGTGGCCCTTGAGTCAAAAAGTTTGCCCACCCCTGGCTTAGGCTCACTCCCCACAGGATTCAGACATCCTTAGTGCTGCTATGGAGTCTAGAGAGGCTCCTGCCACCTCTGCTGTGCTCGACAGCCATGAGCTTGGCATCTGGCTGAGTGGCGCTCCCCCTGTGGGAGCACACTGACCACCAGGGGGCAGCTTCTGCATTGAGCATCTGCCCCCCTGGTGGTCAGTGCACATCATAGTGACTGGTCGACCAGTGAACTGTCTGCCCCTTGGTGGTCAATGCACATCATAGTAAGCAGTTGAGTGGCCTTAGCATATCATTAGCACATTACACTTTGATTGGTTGAATGGACAACCAGGTGACCGGACACTTAGCATATTAGGCTTTTATTATATAAGCTAGGATAATAAGTACTTCATAAATATCATTAGAATACTTTAGAATACTTTTTCTTTGATTTTTTGTTGTTGTTAATCCTTACCCAAAGATATTTTCCCATTGATTTTTTTTCTTTAGATAAGAGAGAGAGAGAGACATCTATGTGAGAGAGACACATTAATTGGTTGCCTCCCACACATGCCCTGACCAGGGCTGGATCAAACCTACAACACAGATAGGTGCTCTTGACCAGGAACTGAACCCAGGACCTTGTGTTGCATGGGCTGATACTCTAACCACTTAGAAACACCAGCCAGGGCCAGAATACTTTTTAATAGAGTACAACTAAGTAGGTAAAATGCAATTCATTTTTTATTGTAAATGGAATTTTCCTGGTTTTATGTTGATTTTAGGAAATAAATAAAACATTCTAAAAATGTTATAATACAACATTTTTGTTGCTTTTATTTTTCATATATGCAAAAAAATAACATTTTCAACAGTCCATTAGACTATTTGATTAAAGCTACCTTTAGTTTTGAGTACCCTACTTCTTTCAGAAAAAATGTTGACCCTTTAGATAAGTTTTAGGCTTTTTTGTAATAAAATTGTTACCCAACCATATGTTTCTCTTTCTTGTCAATAGGGATCCAGTTGCCATGGAAACTGAGTTTTGTAGAATGTCACAGAGCAACATTTGTTGACAGTTTCCAGTCAGACTATTGCCCAGCCAGGCTCTTAGAAGAAAAGAATGCATATTCTATTTTGATAGTTAAAAAATGTACCCCTTGATCTAAGTTAAATATATTCCTATCCCAGATGTTCTTTTCATAGCAATGCACTTATATGTGGGGGTGGACACTTAAAAAATATATCCGCTTGTCTCTAAAAAGAGTGACTTATCTGTCTAACTGATGCAATATACTGTGTAAAACCTTATTTATGGTGAAAAATCTCAAGAAAGTGTTTTTTGAATCTTTTTCTCATTTAAACAAGCACCTTGTATAACAGTAGTGTAGTAGTGTATAACACTACTCCTTGTATAGGAGTAGTGTTATGTTGTTCAAACTCATGGTTCTCTCCTTATTTTTACAAATACTTTAAAAAATGATTACAGCCCAGCTGGCATGGCTCAGTAGTTGAGTGGCAACCTATGAACCAGGAGGTCATGGTTCGATTTCCAGTTAGGGCACATGCCAGGGTTGTGGGCTCAAGCTGCAGTGTGGGGTGTGTAGGAGGCAGCCCATCAATGATTCTTTCTCATCATTGACATTTCTATCTCTCTCCCCCTCTCACTTCCTCTCTGAAATCAATAAAAATATTTTTAAATGATTACATTGTAGAAGACATAGAAGATTTCCTTCATTTGATGCTTCCTATATTTTATTTCTGACTAAAATTAAATGCATTACTCTATGGATGAAGAGGGAGACAAAATTATAGGTTCACCTTAGCTTCCCTGGAAATTTCCTTTTTGCATATCAGGAATGGGCCAGAAGTTCACCTGAGTTGTGTTTAGTGATACCTGCCTGTGTATTTCAAAAACTGACCATCCAGCTAGAACTTACATGCCATCAAAGGCAATAAAGAATAGTACAGCTCCCAATGTAAGCTACTTTATCACATAAACAGCCTTGCAGTTCAGACTATGAAAAAAAAATAGACAGGTTCAGACTAAGAAGATGAAATGCAGGGATAAGTTTACAAGACCTCCAAATATAAATTCAGGCAGAGCCAACTGATTAAACACCCTCTGAGAGTACCACAAACAGGAAAATTATTAATCTTTCGACGCTTACAATGTTGGGTAAAGGCCTGTACATCCCTCCCTAAATGGGTATGTATTAATATACTCAATCTCTATTCTAAATTTCACCATCTTTTTCTAGTCTCAGCTTTCTGTAGTGCTCTATTTGAAAGATTTCAAGAAAAAAATTGAAAGCAAAATTTCTTAAAGACGAGGTCAAGGTGCCCTTGAACTTGGATTAGAAAAAAATACATTTATTTTCACTAACCTCTCATTGAAATTTACCATTTCCTCAAGTTATAAATGTTGGCAACAAAATTAGCATTGGCAATAACCAGGATTTCAACAGTCGCTAATATAAATCATAAATATTATATAACATTACAGTTTTTGCCAATATTTCTAAAATCATTATGTTCATCATTACTTTAAAGTTGTGGTAGTTATTAGACCTACTACTAGATATTTTATTTACTGGGTCAATAATGAAGTATATTTATTGCCATAATACATGTTTGTTTTTTAAATATTTTGAAAAATATTTCTTTAATGGTTGGTTTTCTGTGTATTCCTTTGTATTCTACTTTATGCATTTAAAAATATTATTTGGCAAAGAGGTCTACTGACTTTACTAAATTGGCAAAGAGGTCTACTGACTTTACTAAATTACCAAAGAGATGAATGGAATGCCCAAAGGTTAAGGATCCTTCATACTTAGGAAGAGGAAGAAACCAGAAATTTGTTTTCAGCTTAAGTCTTTATTGCTTAGGGTAGGGGAATAACTTTACTCTTTAAATTAACTGAAATTTGCTGTGTTTCTAAAATTATTTGAGGAAAAGAAGCAATTAAGTCCCTTTTTAAAAATATAAATTTCTGCCCCGACCGGTTTGGCTCAGTGGATGGAGTGTCGACCTGCAGACTGAGGGGTCCCGGGTTTGATTCTAGTCAAGGGTATGCACCTTGGTTGCGGGCACATCCCCAGTGGGAGGTGTGCAAAAGGCAGCTGATCAATGTTTCTCTTTCATCGATGTTTCTAACTCTCTATTCCTCACCCTTCCTCTCTGTGAAAAATCAATAATATATAATAATAATAAAAATCAATAATAATATTCAGACTTCCTGAATCAGAGGGAGGGGCTTGATAATTTGTACTATAACAAGCACAAATATGTGTTTTTACTTTAGGAAAAATTAAGGAAATACTGAATTAAAAAAATCACAAGGGACTAAAAGTGAGATTTCAGTGGACTAACAACTAGATGACTGGTATTTGACACTAGAATAATCAACATTGTTCTGCGAGCTAAGGAATTACTGACAGAGTTAGATAACTGGATCCCAAAGTGTGGTCTTTAAATCAGAAGAAGTAGCATCACCTAGAAACTTGTTAGACATACAAATTGAGATCCACTCTAGGATCCCTCTGTAACTACAGGATCACAGGTGATGAATAACCAAGGCCCACCTAACTGGTATCTTCTGGTTGTGGGATCTAAAAATTTGTTATTTAAAAAGCCCACCAAGTCATCCTGACTTAGCCTTATATTTGAGAACCAGAGGACTTAATTATGACTTTCTGCCTTCTTAAAGGGTTTGATCTTTCCAGGGAGAATGACATCAAGAATATGGCAAAATGGGTGATTCCTAACTTTAGTCTCCTTCACAGAAAGAATAACTAGCAACTATTCATAGACAGAACACCTTTGTGAAGATCCTAAACACAGGAGTGAGGCTGAAGCACATCCTTTGGACCACAACACTGAGAAAAACCACATTAAAAAGATAAGAGTAATGGTTTCCCTTTTACCATGTTGCCTCTCCCCCAGACCAGTACAGTGATGCACTGAAGAGTTGCCCCTGAGCTTACAGTTTCTCCACCAGGTAAAGGAGCCTCTAAGGTGAACATGGAGCTTCCTCAAAGTTCTGGGACACTTCCCAAGAGACCCATTTAGATATTGCCCAGAGAGATTTCTAGTGAAATCACTTAAAGATGGAGAAAAGCAAGAGGGCTCAAGCAATGGGAATGTAGACAATTCCTACTGGTGGCAGCACCCAAGCATATATCCCAACTAGCAGCTCTGCTCATCTACAGAACTGAACCAGTGGTCCAGTCTGGCTAGGAAGCTCAGCCAGCAGTTCTACCCAGTTTTGGTCCCCAGCTGGTGGGCTATCTCAGTCATGGAATCCTTTCTAAAACTCTGCTTGGACAGGGAAGCAAGTCAATAGCTCTGCCCAACTACTGGTAGAGACTTTACTCCAGAGATACAGGGCATCTATAGAAAACACTGGTAGGCCCACCCCAGCAGGAAGCAAGTCATTGTTCCCACCCAATTGCTGAGAAAGGCTGGAATCAGAGACTGCTCCTTCACATTCATAGGTACCAATGCAAGTATATTAGGATCATGAAGAATTAGGTAAACAAAATACAACCAAAGTAAACTAATAAAGTTTGAATAGTGAGTCCTATAAAATGGAGATATATCAACTGTCTGACAAAGAATTTAGAATATTCTTCTTAAGGAAATTCAGTGAAACCATAAGAAAATACAAATAGACAACTAAATAAGATTAGGAAAAACTTGATGAGCAAAATGAGAAGTTCAAAAAAGAAATAGAAAGCATGAAAAAAACAAACTCCACAAAATCAGAACTGAAAAATACAATTACTACACTGAAAAATTCAGCAGAGGGTTTCAATAACAACTTGACCAAGCAGAAGAAAAAAATCATTGAACTCATAGACAGATGATATGAATTAATCAAAAACTTCCT
Organism: Myotis davidii; assembly: GCF_000327345.1. Lineage (NCBI taxonomy): Eukaryota > Metazoa > Chordata > Mammalia > Chiroptera > Vespertilionidae > Myotis > Myotis davidii. Next base: position 140,289 of record NW_006284339.1, on the reverse strand, counting down.
TAGAAAGATAACCATAGAACCAAATGGCTTCATAGGTGAATTCTGCCAAACATTTAAAGAAAAATTAGCACCAATCCTTCCCAACCTCTTCCAAAAAATGTGAAGGGGGGGAACACTCCCATTTTTTTATGAGGCCAGCATTACTCTGGATACCAAAGCCAAAAAGGACACTATAGGAGAAAAAAATAACTACAACCTAGTATTCCTGATGAATATAGATGTGAAAATTCTCAACAAAAGCTAGCAAACCCAATTTAATAGCATATTAAAAGATTATATACTATGATACAAATTGGATTTATCACTGAGATACAGGATGGTTAAACTTACACTGATCAATAAGTGTGATACATCACATTAACAAAATGAGTACAAATCTTAGCATCATCAAAGTAGACGCAGACAAAGCATTTGTTAATATACAACATCCTTTCACAATCTTTCACAATAAAAATGGTCAGCAAATTGGGTATACACAGAACATACCTCAGCACAATAAAAGTCATGTATGAAAAGCCTACAGCTAACATACTCAATAATGGAATATTGAAAGCTTTTTCTTTAATATCAGGAAAAAGAATAGGGTTCCAACTCTCACTACTCCCTTCAATAAAGTTCTGGAAGTCAACCAGAGCAAGTAGGCAAAAAAAAAAAAAATGCATCCAAACAGGAAAATAAGTAAAATCATCTGTGTTTGCAGATGACATTATCTTATATATAGAAAATACTGAAGACACTCTTCCAAAAAATTGTAAGAACCAGCAAATGAATTCATTAAAGCTTCAGGATACAAAATCAACATACAAAATAATTAACAATGAACTACCTGAAAAATAAATATAGAAATCAGTCTCAATTTTAATAGCATAAATAACAATAAAAAAGAAAGAAATTGAAACAAAGATTTGAATCATCTATACATTAAAATTCATAAGACATTGATGAAAGTAATTTAGGAAGACACAACTAAATTGAAAGATCTCATGTTTATGGATCAGAAAGTTAATATTTTAAAATGTACATACACCCTGGCCGGCGTGGCTCAGTTGGTTGAGCAGCATCCCACACAACAAAAGGTCACTGATCTGATTCCCACTTAGGGCACATGCCCAGGTTGCAGGCTTGGTTCCAAGTATGGGGGCATGCAGGATGCAATCAACAGGTGTTTCTCTCTCACATCAATGTTTCTCTCTCTCTCTCTCCCATCCTCCCTCTCTAAAATCACTAAAAAATATTAATTGTCAAAAAATGTACATCCTACCCAAAGCCATCTATAAATTAAATTCAATCCATATCCAAAATTCCAAAGCCATTATCCACATAAATAGGAAAAAAATTGTAAAATTTATATTGAACCACAAAAGAACTTGAATAGTCAAAGCAATACTGATAAAAAACAACAAAGCTGGAAGCACCACACTTCCTGATTTCAAACTATATTTCAAAGCTATAATAATCAAAAGAGTATGGTATTAGCATATAAGCAGACACATAGACCAAAGGAACAGAATCAAACCCTGGCATAAATTATGAACCAATATTTGACAAGTGAGCCAGGAATTCTCACTGTGGAAATGGTAGTCTCACCAATAAATGATATTGGGAAAACAGGAAATTCACATTCAAAACAATAAAATTGAATCTATCTTACATTGTGCACAAAAATTAAATTGAATGAATTAAAAAACCTGTAAGTCCTGGACCTGTAAAACTTCTATAATAAAACATAGGAAGAAAGCCTACATCAAACTAAAGAGCTTCTGCACAGCAATGAAGCAATCAACAAAATGAAAAGGTAATCCATAATGTGGGAGAAAATTATATATATAATTTATGAACTATATAAGGAATTCAGAAAACTAAATCACAAAATAAAAAAAAAGTCATTAAAATGGACAAATGACCTGAACAGTTATTTTTCCAAAGAGAAATACAAATGGCATGAAAAGATGTTAAAATCACTAATAACCATGGAAATACAAATTAAAAGTACCATGAAATATCACTTCACATTGGTTAGGATGACTATTACTATTATTTTTTAAGAAAAGAAGTGTTGGT
>NW_006284339.1:129098-138206 GCF_000327345.1 Myotis davidii | reverse complement strand
CTGGAACAGCCACTATGGAAAATGGTATGGAGGTTCCTCAAAAGGTAGGAATAGAATATCAATCCCACCTCTGTACATATACCAAAAGAATTGAAATCAGTCTCTTGTCCACTCATGTCCAAAACTTAAGACACTAAGAACTTGATCTCAGAATGTTTATTAGGGATTAATAAGAATTGGGTATGCAGAATTACTTAAGTCAATATTTTTATTTAGTTTAGTCAAAATCACTAAATTTTATGTATATACAGTAGATCAGACAAGTTCCTACAAAATCATCATTCCAACATTGTTTTTGTGTACTCTGGACTAATAAAGGACATTAACAACTTATTGGGTGCATACAATTTTCAACATTTTGTTTTAAAATGTGCATGTTAGGATGTCCATAAATTTTCACGTACCTGACCACTGCTAATACTTTACACTTGGTGAAAATGGAAGATCTGCCCATACATTAACAGAAAGGGAAAAATAATTTTTACACTCTTTGGTATTAAAAATTGCCACTTTTTATTTCAAGTATGAGAGACTGCCAGTGAAATTAGAGTGATATTCCTTTTTAGAAAATCATAATATCAGTATAAATTGTATCAATTACAGATTTTCCTAGATAGTACTCTATCAGTGTCATATTTAACACTGAATAATAGAATTATTTTGACCTATTTTTATGTTGAGACACTGATTCACCTGTCAACACCTTAAATCAATCAGAAATCTATTCATATACAAAATAGGAAACGAAAATCCAACTAGAAATGCAAACAATAACTTTTAAAAAGAAAAAAGCAAATAACCCTCTGGGTGTTAAGAGGTTATATTCCAAATACTTAGTATTCAATCCTTCTAGTTCATGTAAAATATACATGAACTTTATATAAAATGTACATTTCCAGATCTGAAATAACGTTTTGGTACGTATCATTTATGTCTTTCAAAATGAAGTTGGATATTTTGGAGATTAGGTATAATATATTAGAGGATTATGATGAAAAACACAGGAACAAACAAATGACTAACTAACTGATCAAATAAATATATATAATTAGTTATAATCTAATGACTAAATAACTAATCAAGTAAATAAACATAATTTGTTATAATCTTATAGTGCAAACAAAAATTATCTTTGTTTTTATGATCTGCTATGTCAAATTTATACCAATAGTCACCAGTTATCAAAATACTAACAAACTCTATAAACCCTGCTTAGAATACATTTGAATTATTACTAGCAAATGACTATTGCTTCTACATTTTCATATATTAAAAAATTGCTGTTTTGTAAAGTACTCTAGTGTATTGATTTCAAATTAAGGAATGTGAGCTGCTTACATTGTGTTTTGCTGTCAGGTTGTAACAAACATACCATTTGCTACTTTATCATGTGTCACAGATCACAGATGTACTTAAATAAATCAAGTTGCTCTATATCATTATAATATGTATGCCCAAATCCAACAAATGATCATTTAGGAAAATTGACCAAATTGAAAGTAAAGTCTAACTAACTTGACCTTGTAAATCATACAGTATGACATCTAAAATTTAGATAATATTTATATTTTCCACTCAGGACTACGTAGGATACATATCTGTGAGCACTTTGTAGACATTAAAGTTATTAGGAAGACTTCTCTTTTGACAGGTCAATATTTATAACAGAAGTGGTTTTCAGTTCATTAATATTTTAGTGAGTCCCATTTTTAAGACTTAGTCAAACCTAACTTCTGAGTATTCCATGTGATAATTCCTTGTATTTCTACAGCATTTTGTATTTTTCAAAACACTTTCAAATTCATTATCTCGTTTTCTCACCTCAACACCTTGTAATGTAGGATAGCTAGTATCATAATTATTACATAAGAAGAAAGTGAGACCCTTTTCTATTGGTCAGACAGTTGGGACCACAATCCAGGATTCTTGACTCTTGGTTTAATGCCCCACTCTTTACAAAGCACTACCTCCTTTATTGATATATAAAAATGCCTTATTGTTTTACATATGCAAGTCATTTCATGTAAATTTATACAACTCGATATATTTACATATACTGTTTTTATAAAACTAGATTATATATTTCCTAAGTATGCATTTTGTATCAATTATATATATATATCCCCAACCATATATATATATATAAGGCCTAAGGCACACAGTAAATGCTATAAAAAAATTCTCACTGACTTGAAAATATCTACTTTTCAACTAATAATGATTATTATCTTGGAATAAAGGTCCTAAACATCGTAATATTATCTTTAACCTTAGTGCCAGATGTTGCAGATTATAATTTATCCCATCTATATATACAAAAGGCTAAGCAACCGTCCAACCACCCAACCATCTGACCAGTAGCTATGATACGCAATGACCACCAGGGGGCAGACGCTCAATGCAGGGGCTGCCAAGTACCTCCCTCTCACAATCTGGGGCCCCTCGGGAGATGTCAGAGAGCTGGTTTTGGCCCGATCCCCACAGGCCAGGCCAAGGGACCCCACCTGCTGGAGGGATTCTGCTTACTCCACAGACACCCTGGGAGTCACAGCACTGCCCCAGGTGTGGCCAGCTGGGGAGGAACTGCAGGAAGTTGGCTCCAGGGCATGCCTGGCCTGTCTTGTGCAGTTCTGCCCTGCCAGCCACCTTCTAATTAATTTCCTTTTGATGTGCATGAATCTGTGCACTGGGTCACTAGTTCCTAGATAAATGATTGTGTGTTATGTACCCTGACATATCAGTAAGAATTAGTGTGCTCTCATATCTACAAGAAGTAAGCTATTTTTTATTATTAGAAATTTCAACAATAAGGGTATATTTATTACCTCCAAACCACTAAATATATTTAATCATGTAGTACAGAATGAATAAGAACACTTGGAGAATGGCTGACATATTAACATTGCAGATATGAAATGCAAATGTCATTTGGGCAGGTAGAATATTGATTTATATTTATTATCCAAATGGCTAGATACCATTGTAAAATAATTATGGTATTATCCATGGTATTATTTTTCTTAGCATTTCTAAGTGCCTTGATGTAAAGGTGCTGAAAGTCACTGGTAGCCCTGCAAGTCAGAATATTCTTAAGTACTGATTTTTTTTTCCATTTAGAGTATTAAGATATCTCTGTGAGATTATGTGAATATAACTGAGTCCATTCATCTGGTAATGACATTTTGTCTGGCCTTGAGCTAATAATTACTTAGTATGTATAAGGAAACTTGTAAATTGTTGAATATTTCAAAGTAAATACCTTTGTTGATGTATATTAATCACAGGTGTTTCACTATTGGAGACTATTGTTCACTAGCAGTGGCAGTGGGACATGAAACTGATTGTAAGAGCAAAGCCCTTCCAGATAATTCAAAATCATTGAAATAAACAGTGTGAATTACTAATAGAGCAATTGAAACTCTGGAAACTATTTTTATTCCTAGATTTTGTTCCAAACTTTTCTGTAGGGGTAGTGAGTTTAGATAACTGAATGAGAGATCTGTACTGAAGGAAGAGGGATTATTTTCAAAAGTTCTCCCAGGAGGCCAGTATCAAAGCTGAGATCAGTGTATGATATACCCACAGTTATGACAATAGAAACGCAAATGCCAGATGTGCCCAAATAACCTACAGCACAAAGTTGATAATATTCCAGGGAAGCTGTTAAGCACAAAGCTGTCATTATTATCCATTTGCAGTGATAAGCTCCCAAGCAATTTTAAATACAATGCGATTTGGAATGACATCTAACATTTTACTAAAGTTGAAGTCTTTGAACTGTGGATTTGCCCTATTCTAGAGACCTGAGTTGCTAATACAGATTAAGCAACTGGGACTGATAGCATTAGAGATTCAAGTAACAATGCAAATAACTGGCTGAGCCCATGAGAGAAATACAGACACACCTGCACCTCTGGAAAGTATTTGCTTTGTGAGAGCTGGAAATTGCCTTTGGTGAGAAGAAACTCCATGCTGCTTGCTCAGCTTCACTGTTGAGCCTTATTTCCTGGCACAGGAGAAGTGGGATGCAGGGTCTGATGAGTTTGGGGATTTAACTCACATTATAAGAACAAAATTGTTTCATTTGGTTCAGACAGATTTTACTATTCAGCATTTTGTAAACATTGCATCTGTGATAAAACCAAATGGAATGATTCCTGTCATCCCTGAAATTCTCCTCTCTTCTCTCCCTTCCACTCCCATTAGGATCCATTTTGAGTGGAAGATTCTACAAAATGTACATATATTTGTTATACATAACACGTAGGATGATGAGGGGAAGTAATCTTGTGCCAGCAATCAGTGTATATGAAACATCTGCAGCCACACTGCTTACAAATAATTCAGTTCAATAATTATATACTCAACACTGTTCTAGGCACTGTAGGTGAGAAAAATGTGAAAGAAATGGATTAGTCCTTTAGTAACAGGAAATTCACTGGAAGACAACATATAACTGTATAATAGGAATTTTTGATGTCTATTTGGTTGAGATTATTTTTAGGTTTGAAATGGGTATCAGTTAAACATGCTTTAATCACATGAGGTAATTTCGTAAAATATCTCCGTTTCTCTCTATTGTTCAATTATAGTTGGCATTAAATATTATTTTATACTAGAGGCCCAGTGCATGAAATTCGTGCATGGGTGGGAGGGGTTCCTCAGCCTGGCCCCTGGCCTGATCACCCCTAACTGCCTCTGCCTCTCGCCACACCTGAGACTCAAGATTCCCTTCTCTGGCCAATTGCAGGCACCGGGGATCCAGGCTTCCCTCCCTCTGGCTGGCCATAGGCACCCAGGACCTGGTCTGGATTTGCCTGGGCCAGCCACAGCCACATGGGACTGTGGGTGGGTGGCATCGCCTAAGCCACAGCCACAGGCACCTGGTACCACGGGGCATTTGGCTTGTCCTTCTACTGGGCTGCAGCAGCAGGTGCTGGTGTCGGGGACTGTGGGGTGGGCAGCTTGTCTCTCTGCCAGGCCACAGGCACAGGTGCAGTCACTGGCACCCAGTACTGCGGGGCAGGAAGCTCGTCCCTCTCCTGGGCCACAGCCCCAACCGCTGATGCCCAGGACCATGGGGTGGGCAGCTTGTCCCTCTCCTGGGCCTCAACCTGGATTGTCCCCATTCCTCTCTCATGAGCTCATTTGTGCCTGGCTGGTCCCCATTTTTCTCTCCCCAGTGTTGAGTGTCTGAGCAGTTCCAGCATGAGGGCATGAGGGTGCGAGGATGTGAGGGTGTAACAACCATTTGCATATTAGTTCTTTATAATATACGATTAGTTTCAGGTATACAACATAGTGGTTAGACAATATATAATTTACAAAAAATGCCCCCAGTTCCCCTGGTCAATGAATAGTTATTACAATATCAATGACTGCATTTCCTATGCTAAACTTAACATCCCTGTGACTATTCTATAACTACTTGTTAATCCCTTCACCATTTTTATGCATCTCCTCCAACAACCCACCCCTCTAGCAGCCGTTTGTCCTATGCATATATGAGTTTGTTTCTGTTTTGTTTGTTTGTTTATTTTGTTATTTAAACTCCACAGATAACTGAACTCATATGGTATTATTGGTAAAGGACATGATACTATATAGAGAGAAACTAAAAGACCTACCAAAAAACTACTAGAACAGATAAATTAACTTAGTAAAGTAGTTGGGTACAAAATAAATATTCAGAAACCAGTTTCATTTTAAAATTAATTTTAGGGAGGGAGGGAGGAAGGAAAAGAGAAAGAAACATAGATCTGTTGCCTCCAGTACCCATCCCAATGAGGACTCAAACTTGAAGCTTTGGTATGTGCTCTGATCAGGAATAGAGCCCATGACCTTCTGGTGCATAGGATGATGCTCCAACCAACTGAACCACACTGGGCAGGGCAATTGGTTGTATTTTTATACATAAAAATGAACTATCAGAAAAATAAACTAAGTAAACAATCCCATTTATAATGCATCAAAAATGCCTAGGAATAAATTTAAAGAAGAATGTAAAATACTGATGTCTAGAAATGGTGGCATAGGTAAACGCCAGTACTCGCCACCTCCCACAACCAAATCAAAATTACAACTAAAAATCAGAACAACCAAAATCCAGAACCACGGGGAAAATGGCTGAATGGAAGTCATACAACTATAGAAGTAAAGAAGAAAGTACACTGAGACTGGTAGGAGGTGCAGAATGGACTGGTCCAGCACCCATGTGGATCACTTTTTTAATCAGGAGGGAGACCATCTGTGCGGAGGCCTCCTGGAGGAGCAAGGGGTCCCATCCCCACACCAGACCCCCATCCCAGGGTCCCAGGGTTGGGAAAAGAAGTCCCTGCAACTATGGGCTATAAAAACTAGTGTGGATTGGAGCTCAGTGACACAGAGGCTGCAGGAGACCCAGTTGTTTCTCTTAAAAGGCCAGCACCATGAACTGAACTTACAAGGTCCTGCTTCCTCTGAGCACCAGCACCAGGGAGAGGCTCTGAGGGACACATTTGTCTAGCATCGGGGCAGGAACTTGGAGGCAGCTTTCTCCCATACAGAGGTACTTACAGGGATCATTGTTCCTTTGCTGGGACCTCCCTGGTTTCAGGACTGACTGGCAGCCATTTCTGTTTGCTCTGTACAGGTTATTCCCTAGGACCGCTCCCCCCCCCCCGCATCCAATTTACAACCCCACCCAAGCTTCCTGATTCAGAAGTGTCTTTTGCATATGAATGGCCTGTCCTTGAAAATCTCAAACAAGCTACAGCTGGGTCAGGGAGCCCCAAACATATCAATAAAAGGCTGTAGACCAGGCACCAGCACCAGCCTGCCTTTCTTCATAGCTGGGCCTCGTCTGGGCTCTTCCAAACCCAATACAAAGAGGAAGAATCTGCAGATCTCTCTATAGTTCCTGCTGGGTGGCCCCAGGCAGTGGCTGACTTTGCATCTCCCTGGAGACCCAAGAGCCAGAGTAGCCAGTGGTCAGTGTCAGACCACATCAGATTACAACTCTACACATCCATAAGCAACACACTCAAGGGGCAGACTCAGTGAGCACCAAAGCCCCACTGAAGCAAGTCCTGCTCCATAGGGGTGTCTTCTGCATAGGCGTTCTCCCACTGCAGCTGACCAGCACCAGCCTGCCTTTCTTCATAGCTGGGCCTCGTCTGGGCTCTTCCAAACCCAATACAAAGAGGAAGAATCTGCAGATCTCTCTATAGTTCCTGCTGGGTGGCCCCAGGCAGTGGCTGACTTTGCATCTCCCTGGAGACCCAAGAGCCAGAGTAGCCAGTGGTCAGTGTCAGACCACATCAGATTACAACTCTACACATCCATAAGCAACACACTCAAGGGGCAGACTCAGTGAGCACCAAAGCCCCACTGAAGCAAGTCCTGCTCCATAGGGGTGTCTTCTGCATAGGCGTTCTCCCACTGCAGCTGCAGCTGGTCCTCACAGCAAATTGGCCAGGAGGTCAATTCCTCCCAGTGACACAAACAGCAATCAAGTCTCAACTATAATAAGACTATGCATACAGCTCCCAAAGGGGTGCATCTAGAGTTCCCAGCTCAGACGACTGGGGAGGCAGGCCACTGGGCCCTATAGGACACCTACTACACAAGGCCACTCTACAAACTCAAGGAGACATAGCCACACCACCCAATACATAGAAACAAACACAAGGAAGCAAACAAAATGTGGATACAAAGAAACATGTCACAAATGAAAGAAATGGAAGAAAGAAAACTACTGGATATAGAGTTCAAAGCCACAGTTACAAGGTTACTCATGAATCTTCTAGAAACCTCCAAGGGACTTAGAGAGACTTTCAAGTATCTTAGTGAGAGTGCCAAACACATGGAAAAGGACCAGTCAGAAATTAAGCATATGCTGACTAAAATAAAGAATAATATACAGGAATTCAACAGTAGAGTAGAGGATTCTGATAAATCAACTATTTGAAATATGAGGAAGCAAAAACACCCAACCAGAAGAGCAAAAAGAAATAAGAATCCAAAAATATGAAGATAGTGTAATAAGCCTCTGGGACAACTTCACGCATGCCAACATTCGCATTATGGGGGTGCCAGAAGAAGAGAAAGAGCACTATATTGAAAACCAATTTGAAGAAATAATGACAGAAGACTTCCCCAGGCAGAAGACTTACAAGTTCAGGAAGCACAGAGAGACCCAAACAAGAGGAACCCAAAGAGGAACACACCAAGACACATCATAGTTAAAATGCCAAGGGCTAAAGACAAAGAGTGAATCTTAGAACCATCAAGAGAAAAGCAGTTAGTTACCTATAAGGGAGTACCCATACAATTGTCAGCTGATTTCTCAACAGAAACTATGCAAGCCAGAAGGGAGTGGCAAGAAATAGTCAAAGTGAATAGCAAGGACCTAGAACCAAGATTACTCTACCCAGCAAAGCTATCATTTAGAATTGAAGATCAGATAAAGAGCTTCACAGACAAGAAAAAGCTAAAGGATTTCATCATCACCAAACCAGTATTCTATGAAATGTTGAAGGATATTCTTTAAGAAGAGGAAGAAGGAGAAAAAGAAAAATCCGGGATATGCTAATTAGCCCTGATATCCTAATTAGTCACAGCCAGTATGCCAATTAACCATCACTCCAACACACAAGATGGCTGCCCCCATGTGGTCAAAGATGGCTGCCACAAGATGGCCGGCATGGGAGGGCAGTTGGGGGTCGCCAGGCCTGCAGGGGAGGGCAGTTTGGGGAGGGACCAGACCTGAAGGGGAGGGCAGTTAGGGGTGACTGGGCCAGCAGGGGAGGGCAGTTGGGGCAACCAGGCCTGCAGCGGAGGGCAGTTAGAGGTGACCAGGCCTGCAGGGGAGAGCCATTGTGGGGGACCAGGCCTGCATGGAAGGGCAGTTAGGGGGACCAGGCCTGCAGAGGAGGATTGTCAGGGGCAACTGGGCTGGCAGGGGAGGGCCATTGGGGGCTACCGGACCTGCAGGGGAGGGAGCACAGTTGGGGAGGAAACAGGCCTGCAGGAGATGACAGCAGTGACCAGGCCAGTAGGGAGGGCAGTTGGGGGCAATCAGGCCAAGAGGGGAGCAGTTAGGTGTCGATCAGGCTGGCAGGCAGAAGG
>NW_006284339.1:118753-128891 GCF_000327345.1 Myotis davidii | reverse complement strand
AAACTTGTACACAGACAATAGGATTGTAAAGGCCAGAGGTGGGGCAGGAGCAGGCTAGAAGAGGTCATTAAGAGGAAAGTGGGGACATCTGTAATAATCTCAATAATAAAGATTTTTTTAAAAAGAAAAGAAAAGAATGTAAAAGACCTGTACTCAGAAAGTTATAAGACATCGAAGCAGGAAATTAAAAGTACAAATAAGTGGAAACATATATTGTACTCATGGATAGAGAGAATTAACATTGTTAAAATGTCCATATTACACAAAACAATCTATAGATTCAAAGTACTCCCTATCAAAATACCAATGACATTTTTACAGAACTAGAACAAATAATACAAAAGTTTATGTGGAACCACAAAAGACCCCAAAGAGCCACAGCAATCTTAAAAAAGAAGAACAAAGTTAGAGGTATCACACTATTTGATATAAATTTATACTACAAGGCCATAGTAAACAAAACAGCACAGCACTGGCATAAAAACAGACATATAGATCAATGAAACAGAGAAGAGCACAGAAACAAAACCACTGCTATTTGGTCAACTAATATATTACAAAGGAAGTAAAAACATAAAATGTGGTAAAGATAATCTTTTCAATAAATGGTGGTGGGAAAAAATAGACAAATACATGCAAAAAAATGAAACTAGATCACCTTCTTACACCATATATAAGAATAAACTCAAAATGGATTAAAGACTTAAATGTAAGACTCAAAACCATAAAACATCTAGAAGAAAACATGGGCAGTAAACTCTCTGACATTTCTCTTAGCAATATTTTTCTGACATATTTCTTCAGGCAAGGGGGGGAAAGAAAAAAGAATAAACAAATGGGACCACATGAAACTAAAAAATTTGCATGAACAAAATAAAAACCTAACCCACTGAATGAAGAAAATATTCGCCAATTATACATCTGATAAGGGCTTAGTATCCAAAATTTATAAAGAACTCATATAACTCAACACCAACAAAAAAGACCCACAATACAATTTAAAAATAGGCAGAGGCCCTGAATAGACACTTCTCCAAAGAGGGCATACTGATGGTCAATATACATATGAAAAGATGCTCAATATCATCAATCATTAGAGAAATGCAAATTAAAACCACAGTGAGACATACAAATGGGTAGTTACAAAATAGCCATGGACATGTACAGTATAACGAATATAGTGAATAATATTGTAAGAAGTATGCATGGTGCCAGATGGGTGATAGAAATATCAGAGGGAAAATTTTGCAAAGTATTATTTATTGTCTAACCCCTACGTTGTATACCTAAAACTAATAGAAAATAATATGGAATGTAAACTGTAATTATAAAATAAAAATAAACAATTATATTATTTCTGATTGGTGTTTTGGGCATCTCAGGATATATTCCTAGAAGTTGGATCACTGTATCAAACAGTAGTTCCATTTTTAATTTTCTGAGTAAATTCTATAGTTTTTTATAGTGGCTGCACCAGTCTGCATTCCCACCAGCAGTGTAGTAGGGTTCTCTTTTCTTCACATCCTTGACAGCACTTGTTGTTTGTTGATTTATTTATGGTAGCCATTTGGCAGGTATGAGGTGATATCTCATTGTAGTTTTAATTTGCATCTTTCTGATGAGTAGTGACACTAAGCATTTTTTTCATATACCTATTCACCATCTGTATGTCCTTTTTGGAGAAAAGCCTTTTTCAGGTCCTGTGTCCATTTTTTAACTGGCTTATTTGCCTTCCTTTTGTTGAGCTGTATCCCATATCTAGGAATATATCCTAAGAAGCCTGAAACACCAATCAGAAAGAATATATGCACCTCTGTGTTCATAGCAGCGCCATTTACAATAGCGAAGATCTGGAAACAGCCCAAATGCCCATCAGTAGAGGAGTGGATAATAAAACTGTGGTACATCTACACAATGGAATACTATGCAGATATATAAAAGGATTTCTTACCATTTGTGACATCATGGATAGACCTGGAGAATATTACACTGAGTGAAATAAGCCAGTCAGAGAAAGACAAATATCATGTGATTTCACTTATATGTGGAATCTACTCAACATAATAAACTCACTAACAAAATAGGTCCAGAGGCATGGAGGCATGAAACAGACTGACATATCACAGAGGGAAGCAGGGGGGGAGGATGTGAAGAGATTAATCAAAGAATTTATATATTCATATGCATAACCAACATACACAGACAATTGTGTGGTGAAGGCCTGAGGTGGAGCAGAGGCTGGGAGGATGGTGGTAAAGGGGAGGAAATTGGGGACATCTGTAATACTGTCAACAATAAAAACACACACACAACAATTGGATATTGCCTCACACCTGTCAGAATGATTATCATCAGTACATGAACAAACAACAAGTTTTGGTGAAAACGTGCAGAAAAGGGAACCTTTGTGCACTGTTGTGGGAATGCAGAGTGGTGCAGCCATTGTGGAAAACAGTATAGATATTCCTCAAAAAATTAAAAATGAAACTCCTTACGACCCAGATATCCCACATCTGAGTATATGTAGCAAGAGAACCAAAACACTAATTTTAAAGAATATATGCACCCCTCTGTTCATTGCAGCATTATTCACAATAGCAAAGATATGGAAATAGCCCAAGTGCCCATCAGTAGACAAGTGGATAAAGAGGTGGTGGTTCATACAGTCAATGGAATATTACTCAGCCATAAGAAAGAATGAAATCTTACCATCAGTGACAGCAACGGTTGACCTAGAGCACATTATGCTAAATAAAATAAGTCAGATAAAGACAAGTACCATATAATTTCACTTATGAGTGAAATCTGAAGAACAAAATAAATGAATAAACAAAATAGAAATGGACTCAGAGATGCAGAGAACAGACTGATGGTTCTCAGAAGGGAGGAAAGTTGGGGGAGTGGTTTAAAAAGGTGAAGAGATTAAGAATTTGTACTTATAAGCTAGTCACAAGAATGTAAAGTACAGCATAGGAAATATCCTAATATATTAAAAACCAGAGGCCATCATGACCGAAACAACTGGACAGAAGATCAAACATCAGGCTGCATGGGGCGATAAGGCCGGCAGGCAGGGTTAGTGAGGGATGACCAAACAACTGAACAGCAGGCTGCATGAAGTAATCAGGCTGGCAGAAGGGGCAGTTGGGGGTTGCCAGGCTGGCAGGGTGTGCAATTGGGGGTGACCAGGCTAGCAGGGGGGGGTTAGAGGGTGATCAGGCTGGCAGGCAGAAGCGATTAGGAGCAATCAGTCAGGCAGACAGGCGAGTTGTTGGGAGCCAGCAGTCCTGGATTGTGAGAGGGATGTCCTAAACCGGCAGTTGGACATCCCTCGAGGGGTCCCAGATTGAAGAGGGTGCAGGCTGGGCTGAGGGGACCCCCCCTGCATGAATTTCATGCACTGGGCCTCTAGTAGTAAATATTTTAATGACTATGTATAATAACAAGATTGGTACTTGAAATATCAGGGGGGTCAATTTGTAAAATATATCATTATACATCCAAAACTTACACAAAATAATATTTACTGTAAAGTGTAAATGAAAAACAAAATTGTAAAAAACAACAACACTATTTTCCCCTAGAATAATTTTAGCCACTTTATAGATAATAAAATGACAATATTCAAGCAAAAAAATAAAGTTTGGGAATTTTTTCTACTTATATGCATAGTGAAATTATGAAGTCCATTCTCCTTTCCTTCCTTTCTTTCATGAGGTCATAAATGCTATCCATAAATGTTCATTTGCCTTAAATATCTGTAGTCCCCATCTTATCTTCTGCACTTTTATGCCAGGCTATGACTTTATCATCCTACTGTTTTCCTTATTCTTAATTTTAAAGCTTGCAAAAATTAATAACCTAAGGGAACATTGAAGTAGAGCATTTACTCTTACCTATGTATAGTGAAATCCCTGGTAGAGAGCAACAATTTCTGTTGGGACTTCCTATAGGCCTCAAAGCAATTTTCATAGTGCAAAATCCCACTTTAAAACTGTTTTACCTCCAAGCTCAAGTAATGTGTTCTAAGAGAGTTTCAGTATCAAACCAAACATAAGTAAATCCTGTGAATATAAAATTTAAATAAAATCCAGGGTGTGTTTTGTCTTTAGAGTTTATTGAGAAATATTACTTCTCAAACTGAAATAATTTGCATCAAGACTTCAAACATATATACCTATAGGAAGGTTAGGTTTAAACTCTAGTTTGAAGATTTATGATGAATATTTGTACTCAACACAATATTCTACAACAGTAATAACACAAGATATTGTTTCAATAAATTTAAACTACATCTCTCTGACAACTATTATTAACTGGAACTTATAAAAAGTAGAAATTTTGGGGAATGTTTGCTTATTTTACCTTTCACTAAAGAGTCTATTACCCAGATGTAGGATAAAAGCCTGTTCAATATTACATGTTATAGCCTCTGATTGTCACTTAGCTCACAATTATTTCTCTGATGCCAAAAGAGCTAATTAATTCAAGATGTTTGTTTCTGACTTTATTTTTGCTCTTTATTTAATGTCAAGTCTGTCAGGAAATGTCATCCATGCTGTTATTTGTTTCATTTTGATTTTGACATTGAGTTATATAGGTGTGGCCTGGGGAGAGAATCAATGCACTATTTCCTTCTCTTCTGTTCACTTCTATTCTCATGTTAGTGACACAGCATGTTGAGGAATATCTATTGCTGTAAAGTGATAAGAACATAGATGTCATAATTTTTTGTAGAAATCGGTGATTCTTGAGCTTTGGGGGATAATGATTTAATTTTGGTGTATTGTTTTCGGTTTAGGTATGGAGTCATATTTCGAAGGGAGAATATTGACCATCTTAAAATTGAGAGCAGGCCATTAAATTAGCCTAAGAATTTTAGTATACAGATATGTACAGTTCTTCTTTGATAAAGAGAAAGAAGTAAATAAAAAAGGAAAAAATAAGAAAGATAAATACTAACAATTACAGCAATTGTAATTTATTGAGCACTTGATCTGTTCTCAAAGCTTCACGTTGATTATTATATTATTCCAATTTTACAAATGACAGAAATGTGACATAGTACAATAAGGTAAATTCCTGAGGTCACACAGCTAAAAAGCAGAAAAACTAATTCTAACTCAGTAGACATGACTCCAAAGATGTTGCTTCAAATTCTGATCTATACAACATTGCAGTAAGTAATCATTAATTGAAATGTATATATTTATGACTCATGTTTTGAAACATTTCAAAATGCATATCAGAATACCATTTTTTACGAAGGAGGAAAATCTGGTTTCTTTATATTTTACAAGTTGCTTTTCAGGTAACAGTGTGTGTAGTAGCAATTGTTGAATTTCTGGTACATATAATAATGAATGTGGGGGATTAATCTAACATTAATCTATTAATGTTATTTTTCTGATTATCACTATAGTATAGTCATTTATAGTAGCTTTTGCTAAAAATATTTTCTATTAAACACCTACTAGTTATAATCTATAAAAGACATAATTAATAAATTTCATTTGATCTAAATTCAAGCCTTTAACACTTTTAATGGCATCAATCAGAGCATAAAATTCTATGTATCTATCCATGGAGAAAATATTAGTATAATATACTTGAAAATGATATATTCAGAATATATAAAGAACACTTAACACACTAATAAAGAGTGAAATAACTGAATTAAAAGATGGGCAAAATATCTGAATAAACAGCGATCAATTGGCGAAACGACCAGAGCGACCGGGCACTATGATGTACACTGCAGTGGCCAACTGGCCCAATGGGGGCCCAATTGACCCCAACCCCACTCTCCCGTTCCAAAGTATTCAAGAGCTGCCCTGAGGCTTGGAGCCCCAGGGGAGAGGGGCTGGGTTCCTAGCTGTGCTTCTCCAGACCTCAAGAGCACCAAATTACAAATGCAACTGACACGAGGGTGGCCCAGCCAGGAAGTGGGAGGAACACACAGCAAAGAGGGCGAGAACTGAAGAAAAGCCTGCCTGGCAGAACCCGCACTAGGGGCAGCTACATCTCCCACCCCAACTCCAGCAAAGCCCCACAGGCTGCCTGATAGACCCTACTGTGAGGTGGGTGCAGAGAGGGCCCCCCAGGCATGCAAGGGGGGCGCACTGCGTCCCCTGCATGCCACCGCTGACCCTCACTAACCTGTGCTGGCACTGCAGCCACAGCCTCTTTGCGCCCACACTGCCGCTGCAGCCACTGAAGCCTCCTCCTGTGCTGCGCTCCTGGATGGTCTTGGGTGCCCCATTCTCATCCCGCCCCGCCTCCACCTGTTTATAATGATTGGGATGAACAGGACAGGCTGGCCCAGTGCGCAAGCACATTCACTCCTCCCACTGCAGCCAGCTTCCCGGGATCCTCCACTCTGGGCTAATGGATACGGCCTACTTGGCAAATGACCGGTGACCTCACAGGGGGTACACTGTGAGGCTTAGTTCTCAGAAACCCAGAGCCCAGTCTACAGGAGGGCCCTTTGTGAAGGAAGCACACTACAACTCCCAGGAAGCACCACACCCCCTGCAGACCTGAAGCTCACAGAGGAGACTGAGGGAGCACTCTAAAGATTGTGCTGCACTGGTGCTCTGGGGGCGCCTGTGCAGTTCCTGGTCTTGGAGAACTGGGTGGGATGTACACCAACTGCCCATGGCCCCTCCCCCCACCTGACCCCTTTCCTGGTCAGCCCCCCTCCCCCCAGACCAGGAGCAGGGCTGGCCAGACAACCTCCCCCAGCTGGCCCCACCCCTGATGATCACCCCCCCATCAGGGGCAGTGCTGGCCCCTCCCCTCTGTAGGCCTGGCCTAATGGCCCCCATTGGGGCAGGCGGGGGGACCCCACCCATGCACAAATTTGTGCACTGGGCCTCTAGTTCAAAAATAAGAAAAAATGAAGTACAAATGCAAACTACAACATGGATGTCTTAAAAAACATGCTAAGAAGCCAGACACAAATATGACATCTTGTGTGATTACATTTGTTTAAAATGTCCAGAAAAGGCAAATTTATAGACTCAAAAAGTAGATTAGTGTTGCCTGGGTCTAGGAGTACAAGAGGGGATTACTTGTACTTGAGCATGAGAAATTATACAGGATGATGGAAATCTTCAAAAATTAGATTGTGTTGATAGATGTACAACTCTGTAAATTTACCAAAATATAATGAACTATATACTGAAAATGTTTATTTCATGGAATTCAAATTATTTTCATAAATATACTTGACTTTTTTTTTTTTTTACTAACTCTTGGGTCTTTGATACTACTCATTTGAGGACAGAAATTGTAAATATCTTGTCCTTGAGGGTAGCCCAATATTTAAAACAGTGTCTGGCACAAAGTTGGCATATAATATGTATGTGTATATGTGTGTACATATTTGTATTTATATATTTCCCAATCAAATTTGTTATTATTTCCCAACTTATTAATATGACAATTTTAAAACACAGAATAGTATAATGTACATCCTTAAATTTACCACCTTAATTAAACAATTGTCAATGTTTTGTCATAGTTGCTTTATTTACCTTTCCATCTGTCTATATGGTACATTTCTGAACCATTTGAATTTTAATGTTGCTTCCCTAATTACTTTCACATATATCCTTTTATTAGCCAAAAAGTATCTTCTTTCCTCTAAGAAAATAAAATAATTCCTCAATATCAAATACTGTCCAATCCATATTCAATATTCCCCAATTAGCCATAAAATATTTCCATTTTTAAAAAGCACATATTTTGGTTGTTACCAGTAAGTCTTCTTGCTCTCTTATAATTTAAAATAGGTCCTCAAACACTTTGTAAAGTATATGAGTATCTAACCACTATACCATACACCTGAAATTAATATAAAATAACATTGAATGCAAACTGTAATTGGAAAAAATAGGCCCTCAATTTTTTCATGATATGGAATTTGTGAAGAAACTAGAGAAGTTGCCCTATAGATTGTCCCATTTGCTGGATTTGCTTTTCTCTTTGTGGTACATTTACTTTGCCCCTCTATCCCTTCCATTTCATGTTAACTAAAAGTTACTTCTGAAAATTTGATTAAAATTCAACAGACTATTTTTGTCATGGATAGTTTTAAGTTATGCTGTGTAACTATTAAATATTTTAATGAATGAATTGTACCCAAATTTTGAGTGGGAAAATGGAATAATGACAAGTATTTCTGAAAATACATTTTTTCTGAAAAATAGCACCTATTATTAAGTGTTTTAGACAGGGAAGACAATACCTCAAAATGATTTTCAGAAATAGTCATTCTGGAAAGTATTTTTGAGTGTATCAAGTTTTCTTTTTTCTGAATATGAACTATGCATTTCTTTTCTGAAAAAAAATGTATTTCCTGTTTTTTTAAAAATAATAAAAAACATTTTTTTAGCTAGGATTTTTATTTGTTTGTTTGTTTGTTTTTACCAGAAATACAAAATTTTCTTATGCATTTCTATTTCATATATAAAACAAAAGACCATAGTCATTTTCATTGAGAAGCACAAAGAACTGGTAACAGAGACTACTTATGAAGCGCAATATTTATTTAGATCATTTCAGCAATGGATATTTTTTCAGCAATGGATATTTCCCTTTTATCCTGCAAGCATTTTAACTAACAGGTTTTTTTTCAAAAGAACATACCCCTGAACAGCACTTCCTGGTGTCACTAACTGTGTTAAAAATTGTCTTGGTACTAGCTGGTTTGGCTCAGTGGATAGAGGGTCAGCCTGCAGACTGAAGGGTCTCCGGTTTGATTCTGGTCAAGGGCACAGGCCAGGCTTGTGAACTCAATCCCCAGTAGGGGGCATGTAGGAGGCAGCCAATCAATGTTTCTCTCTCATCATTGATGTTTCCATCTCTCTCTCCCTCTCCCCTCCCCTCTGAAATCAATAAAAATATATTTAATTTTTTTTTCTTGCCTCTGATCAGCCCTGCACCCTTTAGGATGGTCCTTTGAGAGCATACAAAGCTAGAGCTCAGCTTCCATGGCAAGCACCTTAAGCAGTGGCTTTGTCAGTGACAGACAATCCCCAATTGTCTTGATCCCTTGTTGGATTATTAAACCTAAAATGTCCTCAAATTTGTGTTATTGAAAATCTGCCTAATTAAGTATAGCCGAATAACTTAACTATATTTATTGAGCACTTTCTATATGCAAAACATTGGACGATTATAATTCTTTTGTACACTGAAATGCGTTCTACCTTTGTTATAGATTTTCCCTCTATGTACCTCCCTATCTCTTTTTTACTTCTGTTTCATACCTACTTCAGGAAAGTTACAAGAACATGCATGAATGACATTCTCTGAGTTGCATGAAGACTACTATTCTTATAGGTTTCATTAACAAATTTGATTTGCAGCATAGATTCAATTGATGAATCTGTAGGTCAATTATAGCAACTTGTTTGGAATAAAGGCTTACCAGTAGCTGACAGGTTTGGCTTTAAATTTTCCTTTTAAAAAATGAGGTAGCCCTAACCGGTTTGGCTTAGTGGATAGAGCATCAGCCTGGGGACTCAAGGGTCCCAGGTTCAACTCCGGTCAAGGGCATGTACCTTGGTTGTGGGCACATCCCCAGTAGGGGGTGTGCAGGAGGCAGCTGATCGATGTTTCTCTCTCATCGATGTTTCTAACTATCCCTCTCTCTTCCTCTCTGTAAAAAAAAAAAAAATCAATAAAATATATATTTTTAAAAATGAGGTATAATTGATATATTAATATTATATTAGTTTCAGGTGTATAACATAATGATTTGACATTTGTATATATTGTGAAATAGTCACTACAATGTGTAGTTACCATCTGTCTTTTTTTTAAAATATATTTTATTGATTTTTTACAGAGCGGAAGGGAGAGAGATAGAGAGTTAGAAACATCGATCAGCTGCCTCCTGCACACTCCCCGCAACCAAGGTACATGCCCTTGACCGGAATCGAACCTGGGACCCTTCAGTCCACAGACCGACGCTCTATCTACTGAGCCAAACCGGTAAGGGCAGGATATGCTTTTTTTAATTAATTTTTGAGAGAAAGAGGGAAGGAGGGAGGAAGGAAGAGAGGAGAGAGAGAGAGAGAGAGAGAGAGAGAGAGAGAGAGAGAGAAGAAACAGAGGCGAGAGAGAGACA
>NW_006284339.1:117863-118682 GCF_000327345.1 Myotis davidii | reverse complement strand
TGTGAGAGGGCTCAGGCCAGGCTGGGGGATCCCACCAGTGCACAATCAGGCTGGGGAGGGACCACAGGAGGGCTCCAGGGCATGTCCAGCTCATCTCACTCAGGCCCAGCAGCAAGCTAACCTACTGGTTGGAGCATCTACCCCCTGGTGGTCAGTGCACATTATAACTACTGGTCAACTGGTAGACTGTCTGCACCCTGGTGGTCAGTGCATGTCATAGCGAGCGGTTAAGTTGCATCAGCATGTCATTAGCATATTACGCTTTGATTGGTTGAACAAACAACCAGATGACCAGACACTTAACATATTAGGCTTTTATTATATAGGACTCCCCATGCTGTACATTTTATCTCATAACTTATCCTATCCAATAAAAGAGAAACATGGTAATTAGTGTACATCCGCTACCCATCCCATTGGCTAATCACGGTGATATGCAAATTAACTGCCAACCAAGATGGCGGCCGGCAACCAGGCAGCTTGAAACTAACATGAGGCTTGCTTGCTTCAGTGACAGAGGCCTCCAATGTTCTCCGCCTGCCGCTGCAGGCCTCTAAACTGCAACTCTAAGCAACTATGTAACAAATATAGAAGCTAAACAAAACCCCAGAAACCGGCTTTAGTCCACCAGGCTTCAGCCAGCAGGATCACAACATTGTAAGCAAAGAACAGAACTGATAGGAGAAAGACAAGGTTTGGAGGGCACAACAGGTCACAGAAGCCTCTTGACAGGTCAGTTTCTGGCCCTGGCCTGCCAGTCAAGCCAGTCAAGTGGCCAATAATTTTTAATAAAATCTTCACCCAAGGGTATTTTCACTG
>NW_006284339.1:103058-117286 GCF_000327345.1 Myotis davidii | reverse complement strand
GTCCGAGGGGTCCCAGACTGTGATAGGGCAAAGGCCAGGCTGAGGGACCTCCCTCCCCCGCCCCCCGAGTGCACAAATTTTTGTGCACCGGGCCTCTAGTTTATATTATAACTGGATGTTTATACTTCTTAATTCCATTCACCCATTTGGATAACCCTCAACCCTCCTTCCCTCTGGCAACCTCCCAGTAATGGAATTGCTGAATCATATGATAGCTAATTTTTAATTTTTTAGGACCTTCCATACTGTTTTCCATGGTGGTTTCCCCAGTTTACATTCCCATCAACAGTGCACAAGGTTTCCCTTTTCTCCATATCCTCCCAATGCTTGTTATTTTTTGTCTATTTACAATAGCCATTCTAACAGGTTTGAGGTGATATCTCATTGTGATTTCCCTGATGATTAGTGGTAAAGTGCATCTTTTCAAGTGCCTGTTGACCATCTGTATGTCTTCTTTGGAAAAATGCTTATTCACATCCTTCGCCCTTTTTTAAATTGAATTATTTCTCATTTGTTACTGAGTTGTGTGAATTATGTATTTTGAATGTTAACCCCTTATCAAATATATGATTTGCAAATATCTTCTCCCACTCACTAAATTGCCTTTATATTTTGTTGATGGTCTAATTTGCTATGCAGATCCTTTAAAATCTGTTAGTGTCTCATTACAGAGACAGAGATGAATAGTAGTTTTATTGTTCCCATAATGCAAAGGGATCAATTCAAGGGTCTGAGAGAAATATTTGGCCAAAATATTTAGTGTGAGCAAAGAGAAATGATTCAGTTATTAATAGAGTTGTCATTTATTTAATTTATATTTATGTTCTCTCAAGATTCTTTATATCCTTCTTAGATGGAAATAAACCATATTCATGTTAATTGAAGCTGAGTTGATGAAATAATAAAGAACACTGATCAGATCAATATCTTCACATTTATAAGACAATGAACTCATCATTCAGCTTTACAGTTATTATTAATGTTGTTCAGTTTACTTCAAATAGGTCTTCTCTTGCCATTTCTATTATTCATATTGGCATTAGTCTACCTCTGTATCCTAGAACAAATGTATAAAATTTAATTCGATTTAAGAGAGTTTGACCAGTTAAATGTTGCTTGAACAATTATTAGCATTTTAATTTGTTGCATTATGGAGAAGAGTTGTTCTACTGCATTTCCCCCTCACTTTCAACCTTATATCGTTTCCTAATGGCTTAATGGTCCATCTGGATCATTTCCTCTATAAGAGTTTAATTCTATTTACTAGTTTTATCATCTGTAGATTTCCAATTTAAATATTTAGAAACATCACATGATGCCATATTGCTTGAATTGTTTAGTGTAATTGTTTTGAAAGCATGAACAAAACATGCCTCATGTCGTATTTTTATAAAATTTAAATGGAAGTTAATTTATACAGAAAAATAATCAAACTCCTGCAATATATGTTTCAAATATCCTGCTCTGCATGGAACATCAAACATGAACAACTAAAAAATATGCTTTCCTTTCATTCTATCGATGTTAGGTCTCAGATTTGTAAATAAGATGACTCATCTTACACAATTGTTTCCTAATTACCTACTATTAGATGATATGAAAGAAACCGAGAATATCAAATGTCCCATATTTCTTGGATTTTTTTTATTGAAAAACAGGGAGTAGAATTTGCATTTAAAAATGGTAACAAGCCCTAACCAGTTTGACTCAGTGGATAGAGCGTCAACCTGCGGACTCAAGGGTCCCAGGTTCAATTCCAGCCAAGGGCATGTACCTTGGTTGTGGGCACATCTCCAGTAGGGGGTGTGCAGGAGGCAGCTGATCGATGTTTCTCTCTCATCGATGTTTCTAACTCTCTATCTTGCTTCCTTCCTCTCTGTAAAAAATCAATGAAATATATATTTTTTTAAAAGTAGTAACAAATATGCTCCTCCAAATTCCTTGTTATACTGTCTAGATAAATAAGTTTTATCAAGGAAACATTTCTCCTGGGACTAGAAAAATCCAGAAAATCATCCAACTCTGATGTATTAATTCTCACATTCCAGAAGGGTATATGTGATTAAATACAGCAAGGCCCTGATAAAATAGAGATATGGTAGGTGTCCTCAAGTATTTAAGATTGTTCTATAGGAGAGAATTCTACTGTATTTTCATTTCCTTAGTGGCAATATTGAAAACAGTAGGTCATAGAAAAGACAAAATGTGTTGATTTTGTAAGAGAAGTCTTTTAAGTGCCATGAACTGCCAAACAATACCTTGACTTTCCATAGAAAGGTTTCACCGTACATTGCTGATCTTTTTAATCAGAGACAATCTCTTCATGATAAGCAGATATACAGGGAATTCATATATTGGGAGAAGATTAGGCCAGATGACCTCTACTATACCCCTTTAATCTACACAATCCATGATTTTGTACTCCTAAAAACAACCAGGGAAAACAAACACGCAAAATCAGGAGCCTTCAGAGAATTGCTAATGGAGTACTCACCTAAGTACTTTTCATACCAATAATAGGAGGTCAAAAACACCTTCTTATCTTACCTGCTTCAATGCAGGGCATTTCATCCCTCTTTAAAACTTTCTGGATGCATGTGTATTTGACCTAGATGTAGAAAGGAGCATTTATATATGAGTTATGGAATCATTCTAAAGGTGTTAGTTTACTTAAGAAAACCCAACCTATTCTCCCTCAACACAAAGTTGAGCATTATATCTTATACTTATATAGTGCCATTAATGATCCATCATTATCTACAAACTAGAGGACCATTGTACAAAATCCATGCACAGGTTGGGGGGCATCCCCTAAGCCCAACCTGCACCCTCTCCAATCCAGGACCCCTTGGGGGATGTCTGACTGCCAGTTTAGGCCCCATCCTGGGGATGGGGCCTAAACTGGCAGTTGGACATCCCTCTTGCAATCCGGGACCACTGGCTCTTAACCGCTCACCTGCCTGTCTGATTGCCCCTAGCCACTATGCCTGCTGGCCTGCTCACCCCAAGCTTCCCCCCTGCCAGCCTGGTTGTAGGCAGCCGTCTTGTGAGGGCATGAGGGTCAATTTGCATGTTACCTCTTTATTATATAGGATAAGTATTAACTTCTTTGATGAGATTCCACAAACCTTTATAATCTGATGTGAATTTAACTCTCAAACCTCAATTCCTATTGTGTAACCATATGTTCTAGATCAGTGGTTCTCAACCTTCCTAATGCTGTGACCCTTTAATACAGTTCCTCATGTTGTGGTGACCCCCAATTTCATTGTTACAAATTGAACATAATTAAAGCATAGTGATTAATCACATAAACAATATGTAATTATATATGTGTTTTCCGATGGTCTTAGGGGACCCCTGTGAAAAGGTCATGCGACCCCCAAAGGGGTCGCGACCCACAGGTTGAGAACCGCTGCTCTAGGTCAAGCTACTTGTCATTTCTCTCAAATTCCTTGTTCTTCCATAGCTCTGTGGTTACATGCAGAGTATCCCCATGGCAGGAGTATCAATTTACCTCTTTCTTTGCTAAGTAAATGCCAGATCACCCCTTTCTCCCCTAAATATAAAATTTTATCATGGGCCTTTTCCAATGTGCTTTGTTACTCCCTCCTCTGTTCTCCCATGGCTTTTTGTAAAATCTCAACTATAACACTTTTCTATTAGATAATATCTGACTTTTTTTCAATCTCTCCATTATATTGAGCTCCTTAGGGTCAACAGACAGTATTTTGGTCATTCTCTATATCTTCAGTGTTTAGTATATAGCCTCAAAGAGTGTTGGTACTCAATGAATCTTTATTGAATACTGTGTAGTAGAAATATTCTATTTAATAAGTTGGTTGATTAACTAGAATATGCACATCTTTGTGAGGGGGAATGTAGGGACATATCCAGTGCATTGTGTTCCACTGAAATTCTGAATGGACCCCCCCCAAAAAGAGTGATCATACAGGGCAAATAACGGAATGGAAGAAAGTGGAGAATAAGGAGAAAAAGAAAGCCTAAAGGGGACAGAGGAACATTGAAATGAAAGGTTTATGATAGGAATGCCAAAGAAAGTATACTTACCCATGCCCAGGTTCTGAGGACTAGTTTTTTCAAAAGCTCCAAACTGAAGGGCTATGGAATTTCTCCATCGATAAAGAAGAAATTGCCTTGTTGGGAAATTGGCACATCTGGCTTCCATGTATCTAGAATTCTAAATTTGGGAGTGCTTTAAGAATTATAATGAATTGCTGAAGTTAAATTGAAATCATAATTCTGTTTGTCTGTATTGTAGTTATACTTTTTGACTCCTGCACTAGTATTAACTAAGCAAACATATAATAAAAATGCCCATGTGCCAGAGATAAACCCAATTAAAACAATACTTTCAGAGTTGCTTTTTTATTCAATTCTAAGTTAACACATTTCGTAACTGTTCCTCTAGCCAAGGGACCTGTCAATCACACTGAAGGATATGTCAAAGATAAAAGCATCACTACTTTGGCAAAAACAAACAAAGAAAAATTTGCAAAATAATGTATGTTTAATTAATAAAAATGTATTATTTAAATAGTATGCTGCCTCTGATCTATAAAGAGAGAGCAAATCATTGTTAGAAGTATGGAATAACAACTGTTGTCATTATAGCAGCAAAGGAGATTTTTGTGTGTTTTTTTTCTATAATTTCTAATTACTGGAGATAAAGGGTATACCTGGCATATTATTTTATACTAGAGTCCCAGTGCATGAAAATTCATGAACTCAAGGGTTCCCTCAGCCTGACCTGCGCCCTCTTGCAATCCAGCAGCCTTCGCTCCTTACCGCCCGCCTGCTCAATGCTCCTTACCACTAGGCTCACTGCTCCTTAGCACTGCCTCAGAGGTGGGATAGGCTCCTGCCACTGCCGCTGTGCTTGCCTGGCCTCTGGCTGAGCAGAGTTCCCCCTGTGGGAGTGCACTGACCACCAGAGGGCAGCTCCTGCATTGAGCATCTGCCCCCTGGTGGTCAGAGTGTGTCAAAGCGACTGGTCGTTCGCTGTTCCATTGATTTGCATATATATTACCTTTTTATTATATAGGACTTGAGGAGGTACAGGTGGGACATACACTCACTTGAGAAAGAAACCCGAAGACTAGAGAATGTGATTAAAGCAGTAATTGATCTCTTATAAAGACTCTCATTTTATTATTTATGTTTAAATACAACAAACATTTTGCATACTTATGATTGGAAAGTAACCTAGCTCTCAGACTAGCATTTCAGGAGACAGAGGAATGAAGAAAACATGATCCCTGACTTTTACAAAAGATTCTCTCTAAATCTCAATCTCTCTCTCTCTCTCTCTCTCTCTCTCTCTCTCTCTCTCACTCTCTCTCGCTCTCTCTCTCTCCAGCATTAACCAGGTAAGCAAAGTTCTCAAAAACAAATACATGGAATTCTTACATCATAATATTTGCTTTGTATAATATAGCGTAGCAAAGAGCTAATAAGTTATAAATATTACAGATAATTTTGGATAAAACCTCTTTATATATTTTTGGTACAGAGTCTAATTTTTTAACTTTCTTTGTCTATGAATAGAACCCAATACCAAAATTGTTCTTACAGTAACTGAGCAGGCTATTTTCAGTTGCTAAAAATCTAGTAAAGAAGCTATAGATCAAGTTATTTCTCCAGTGGGAGGTTTTCCTGTTCATTTTATTTTCACAGCTTCTGCTCCATATTTCAGGCTAGGCATCTTACAATCAGGTAAGGGAAGATCAAGTTGGCTGTCTTTCTGAGAGTCTATGTAATATTCTGTTTGTATCAGGGATTCCAGATGGTGGCAGATGATGAACTTTCTGTATGATAGATTATGTGTCTTTAATAAGATTGTGATGAATAAATTAAAATCAAATAGATTCAATTGGGATCTAATCTCTGTCACCTGCTAGTTAAGTGTCCTTGGATGAGTCATTTATCTTCTTTAAGTCTCAATGTTCATGTCTATAAAACAGAGACAATAATTTCTATTTATTAATATTATTTTAGTTTCTAAATATTAAAACATCAAGTATAGTTCCTGGAATATATTAGCTATTCAAAAAAATGTCCGTTTCTATTTTTCCCCTCTGATATGTACAAAATCTTCTATATAAGTAGGTCCCCCTTTTTTTAGTTCACAGTATCATACTGTTTCTTAACTTTAGGGGGTCATCTTGAAAATATATACCTTATGTTTGATGGACACTGAGCGAAATATCTGACTCAAATCCTTGCTAGAAGTCTATAGATGCATGCCATATAAAAGCTAGGGAAAGTCATTAAGCATCAGATACCTTGTTTCTGCAACTTTAGAGGCAGTAATAATCCCTGCTCATTAGAAACATGACATTAGCATTTTATAGTGTAATAAAAAACTTGTTAAAGTATTAGTATTGTTACTGTTTTTAAAGGATTCTATAACAGTTAAGGCTTTTCTAAAATAATTAGATTTTAGGAATTTTTTAGGATGAGCTTGTAATGAATTTCTCACACAAAAGGGTTTATATTATTAGAAGTTTGTCAATTGAAGGAGTGAAAACATTATTGTGGTCATAGAAAACACACTTGTTAGAGACTACACCTATTTTTATTTTTTAAAAACTGTTAAATATTGCAAAATTGTGTTTAGAAAAAAAATAGCCAAAATCATTTTTTTTATAGCAGGAAGCATTTAGTATATATTAACAAGTTACCTACTATGTAGTCCCACAGATATAGGGACAGGGGGGTTCAGAGGAGATTCCATATACATTCCTCATGTTTACAAAACATGAAATCTAATTAGAGAGATAAGACTAACATGCATGAAACAATAGTTCACAGCCTTAGCCAGTTAGACTCAGTGGATAGAGCATCAGCCTGCAGACTGAAGGGTCCTGGATTTGATTCTGGTTAAGGGCACAAACTTTGGTTGGAGGATCCTCCCCTGATCAGGAAGCATGCAGGAGGCAACCAATTGATGTGTTTCTCTCACATCAATGTTTTTCTCTGTCTTTCCCTCCCTCTTCCATTCTCTCTAAAAATCAATGGAAAAATATCTTCAAATGAGGATTAAAAACAATAAATAAATAAATAAGTAAATAAATAAAAAGATCATGTCCATGTGTTGGATTCTCAGACACATGTGCATTCAGGCATATGTACCCACCCCCACCAACATACACATAAACTTACTCTTGAGCTGTGACTGGAATGGGAGGGGCTGGAGGGCACCACAGACAAGGAAAGGTGGCCAGGGTGACTTTTTTCCCCATTTTCTGTTATTGTTGTTGTTGATCCTCACCCTAGGATATTTTTCCATTGATGTTTACTTCAATGAAAATGTTGAATTTGGATAGGCAGAAGGGGGCTGTATTTATATGCCAGATTATAGCCATATAAACAAAGTAATTGGTGAATGAGCATGGTGGGACAGGAACTATAGGACACAATTTATTGAGGATGAAGGCTGTAGAATTATATTAGGACAGGTTTAAACTATGAACCACAGGGGGAGCTTTTTGACTTGATATCATAGAAACAATATAGGATGGTGTCACTTGCTAGAGATTTCCTGGATGTGGTGGATGGGAAACTAGATGCAGAGATACTGACAAGTAGCCTGCTGTAAACATGCAATTATAACTTGAAGAATTGAGACAACTTAATAATTAAATACAAAGCTAAGAATTTTTCTGGTAACAGTTTACATATTACAGTTTGCAGAATATAATTCCAAGATGTATACATACTCCTTAAAATAATTGAACCTTAAATTATACCACCAACAGATTGTAGAGGTGCTCAGTCACAGTAATGCAAGCTGAAGAATCAACTAAAGATAATGCTGCTTTACATAGATTGATGTAAGCGTGTTTTTCTGTATTTGTGAAAAAATAGAGTATGCTGTTAAGACAACCAAAAATTGAGCATTATTAGATACATTTTATAAAGAAATATGTAAATGACTACTGTTAGATGCATTTCTTGATAATCCTATCTAATAAAGAGGGAATATGCTAATTGACCCTCATGCCATCACAAAGATCATAGTGCCCATAGCCAATAAGGAAGGAGTAGGCTAATTGACTGCCCCACCCTCAAAGATGTCAGCTCCCACAGACATCAAGGAGGGAATATGCTAATTGACTGCCCCGCCCTCAAAGATGGCAGTGCCCACAGCCACAAGATGGTGGTGCCCAGTCTTCTCAGCCTCCCAGGGCTGGCCTGAGGCACAGGCAAGCCTCAGATGGTGGCTGCTTAGCGCCCAGGGCCGCCCAAGGCTTAGGTAACCAGGGACGGCAGAGGCTTGTGCTGCTGGCAGTGGCAGCAGCAGAGGTGTGATGGGGTGTCACCTTCACCTGATTGCTGGTTGCCTCCTGCCCCTGAGGGCTCCCAGAATGTGAGAGGGGGCAGGCTGGGCTGAGGGACCCCCCCTCCAATGCATGACTTTTCATGCACCGGGCCTCTAGTTTTTTGTAATTAAACTAGAGGCCCGGTGCACAAAATTTGTGCACAGAGGTGAGGGTTCCCTCAGCCCATCCTGCACCCTCTTCTGTTTGGGACCCCTTGGGGCAATGTACAACAGGGATCGGGCCAAAACTAGCAGTTGGACATCTCTCTTGCAAACTGGCACTGCTGGCTCCTAACTGCTCACCTGCCTGCCTGCCTGATTTCCCTAACTGTTCTCCTCTCCCAGCCTGGTTGCCTCCAACTTCCCTCCCCTGCAGGCCTGATCTCGCCCCCAACTGCCCTCCTCTGCTGGCCAGTTTTGTTCTGATTGGTCAGTTTCTATGCCAGTCAGTGTCAAAAGCTCTGCCTCCTAGGCAGCCATTGGCTCCACATAGCACCCACGATTTGGTTCTGATTGGTTGGTTGATATGCCAATCAATGTCAAAAGCTCCAGCTCCTAGGCAGCCATTGATTCTTCACAGCACCCACATTTGGTTCTGATTGGTCAGTTCCTATGCCAGTCAGCATCTCTGGGCCTATCAATGGGGCCTGATCAGAAAGGTGGGGCTGATCAGCAGCCCCGGTGGAGGCCTGGAAAGAAATGGAGGCAAGGCTGCTGGCAAGACTTGGAGAGAAAGAGAGGCAAGTGCTAATCAAAAGTTGCCACAGAGGCAACAGATCAGTCCCTGCTTCTCTCTTCAGGCCTCTCTCTGGCCCTGATTTGCAACCCCCTCAGCAGTCAGTGCTGGGGCATGGCAACCCAGCACTGACTGCAGGACTGACTTCTGGTTGGTTGAGCCTCTGTTGTTATGACCCAGGGTTTTTATATATTAGGATTTATCCTAATCTAGCCTCTAGCCCAAGCATGTCAAACTCAAAGGCTAACATGGGCCAAATAAACAAGTTTTAAGTTTATATGGGCTGCAAAAAAACAAAAGCTTCAATTTTCATAGAAAAGTAGGTTTATTTCAATAGAGATATGCTGAATACAAAGGGCTGAAATAAATGAGTAATAGTTAACATAAAATAATAGAACATTTTAATAAACATTCGTCAGTCCAAGACTAATGACGTGGCAATCTGCTGTTAAAATATTCACTGCTAGTGTTAGTGGAGAGAAATGTGTGTCTGCATATTAGGCACATAAGGGAAATGAATGCAACATGATTATAGTAATCAGTCATTAGCAATCTTTGTAATTCATTATTAATAACTAGAGGCCTGGTGCACAAAATTCGTGCAGCGGGAGGGGGTGTCCCTCAGCCCAGCCTGCACCCTATCTAATCTGGGACCCCTTGGGGGATGTCTGACTGCCAGGATTGGGCCTAAACCGGCAGTCAGATATTTCTACAGTCCGGGACTGCTGGCTCCCAACTGCTGACCTGCCTGCCTGCATGAGTGTCCCTAACCACTTCTGCCTGCCAGGCTGATTGCCCTCTAACTGATCCCCTGCAGGCCTGGTCGTCCCCAACTGCCCTCCCCTGCTGGCCTATTCAGCCCCAACTGCCCTACCCTGCCAACCTGATCACCCACAATTGCCCTCTCCTGCCAGCCATCTTGTGGTGGCCATCTTGTGGTGGCCATCTTTTGATGACATGAGGGCATTGTGCGAGGGTGAGAGGACCACCTAGGCTTTTATAAGTATAGATTATGTATAACAGGATATTGTAAAAATTAAGTTATGAATTTTTTTAATATATTTTATTGATTTTTTACAGATAGGAAGGGAGAGAGATAGAGAGAAACATCGATGAGAGAGAAACATGGATCAGCTGCCTCCTGCACACTCCCTACTGGGGATGTGCCCGCAACCAAGGTACGTGCCCTTGACCGGAATCGAACCTGGGACCTTTCAGTCCGCAGGCTGACGCTCTATCCACTGAGCCAAACCGGTTTGGCTAAGTTATGAATTTTTTATTAAAACATTTCTTACATACCATTATATTGGCTGGATGAGTTTAGCCTCTCATTTATCCAGCAAAAGGTCCTATTCAGACCCTCAAAAAACAATTTCAATTGAAAAGCCAAAGTTAATAAGCAGACATCCATTTTTTTCTTGTCCTTAGTTACCTTGACCCTTATCTATAGCCTAAGGCAGTGGTCAGCAAACTCATTAGTCAACAGAGATAAATATCAACAGTACAAGGATTGAAATTTTTTTGAGAGCCAAATTTTTTAAACTTAAACTATATAGGTAGGTACATTGCTATTAACTTAATTAGGGTACTCCTAAGGCTTAGGAAGAGCCACACTCAAGGGCCCAAAGAGCCACATGTGGCTTGCGAGCCGCAGTTTGGCAACCACAGGCCTAGGGCAGTGGTCGGCAAGCTGTGGCTCGGCAAACTGTGGCTCGTGAGCCACATGCGGCTCTTTGGCCCCTTTAGAGTGGCTCTTCCACAAAATACTGACTTCTGTGCATGGGCCACGAAGTTTCAATCACACTGTATGTGCGTGCCCGCACGTGGTATTTTGTGGAAGATCCACACTCAAGGGGCTAAAGAGCCGCACATGGCTCGTGAGCCTCAGTTTGCCGACCACGGGTCTAGGGTCGCTCAACCCTTAACCCTTAGCTCCACCTCAAGGATTTCAAAAAGCTCAAAAAAAGTCAGCCTGAACTTCAGACACAAAGGAAGAAATAGAAAGGGAAGAAAAGATCTTTACAGTGAAGGAGCAAGGATATCTCTCTCTCTCTCTCTCTCCCCATTAGAACTAGTAACCTGACACGTGGAAGGGCCTTGTGTGATTTTACAGTGTTCCTGAGTGCATGGATATTGTCTTGTATCCAGCAGGGTGCCTAGTGCAAACTTCCCTGGTTCATGACCCCCTCATCTTGTCACCAGAATCTTCTACTGGTGAGTGTCATAATGGTTTTTAAATGCTCGACCTGTGCTCACACAGTGCAGAAATCTGGCAAGCCCCGCACAGTTTTCCCCAAAGCTTTGCCAGAAGCAGAGAGAGAGAGATAGAGAGAGAGAGAGAGAACCCATGGCCAGAGGAAATGATATAGGGAGTAAAGAGAACACAGTTAGCTGTGTCTTTCAACCAAGGTGGCAAGGACAACTGGCTTACCAGTGATGAAATAATCCGAGTCACAGTAAGAACCATCCCAGTCATGGTGAAGCATAGTGGTCCCTCCTTTGTAAAACCTGCTGTTTGAAACTTCTGTTTGAACTACTCTGTTATTCTTAGACAGTCTCTTATTCCTTGGGTCAACTCTGTTATTTTTAGACTGTAAAATAACTTTGTTTTTTGCTTGAATAGAAAAGATACTCTTAATTGTCTGACCTTGCAAGCTAGCCATCTAAAGGGGCTATATTAATTCACATATTTTGCAAAGTGTTTGTTCATCCAAAGCTACAGGTGTTTGATTAGATATAATATGTATTCGAAGTTACAAGTTGTCTGTATAGATTTTGCAGGTGTTTGATTAGATCCGATATGTATTCAAGGTTACAACTGTCTGTAACAGTAACTCACCAAGAGCCCTTTGTTTTTTGTGTGTTTTTTTTTGCTTAAAGTATTAGAAAGGGTATTACATATGTGTCCATTTTTCCCCCCGCCCTAGACAGTTCCCTAGCCTCCCCTATCCCCCAGTGTCTTATGTCCATTGGTTATGCTTATATGCATGCATACAAGTCCTTTGGTTGATCTCCCAAGAGCCCTTTGCAATAAAGAGGCTCGAAAAGTATAAATACGAGAAACTTTCTGTATGTGGTGTTCAGAATTTGACAGAGGTAATTTGCTCTGAACCTGCAAGCAATAAAGATGACTCCTAACTAATTAGGCATCTTGTCCAGCTTGCTGATTTGTGATACAACAATGGCACCATTATGTTGTAGATGGTGGGAACCACACCAGGTGTCTGACCAGAGGAGGTCAGACCAAACCTGGGTTCAGTAACCTCAGTACTTGTGTCTGGCTAGGAAAGAATTCAGAGACAAGACCCAAACATAAGAGAACATTTATTTGGTAAGTCATAGAGGTAGAAAAAATAATTCTTAGAAGAAATGGGCTTAGGGAACAAGTTATAGAGGTAAAGGAAGGGCCTTTGGAGCTTTGGAGTGAGGAAACTAAAGGTAATGTGCCTGGGGCAAAAGGGGGAGAGGAAGGGAAAGGGAAATGCACAGAGCGGGAGAGGGGAAATGGAGGATCTAGATATTGTAGAAAGTATCTAGATATTGTAGAAGAAAGGTGCCACATGCTAACCTGACAAGCTCAGGGAAAGTCTTCATGGTGGTCTTACAAACTCAGAGACCTAAAATAACCACAAAGGTGGTCTGAAATTAAACTTTAACTAAAAGCAGTTATGGTGGGTAGTTACGTCCTGGGCCAGTATCTTCACTGACAAGGTCAACCTTTACCTTAACTGAGCTTACAGGTATTTTTGCATCTATAATAACATATCCTTGAGTAACTTGTAACTTCACTTTTTCTGGACTCCTATGGGGGCACAACCTAATTTTCCTGGGTGCCAGGACAGATACTACAAATTCCTTCATTGTTATTGTTATCATGTTAATTGTTGACTGTTAACTATCTTGCATCCACCTACATATGTGTCTATCATT
This sequence comes from Myotis davidii, assembly GCF_000327345.1. Classification (NCBI taxonomy): domain Eukaryota; kingdom Metazoa; phylum Chordata; class Mammalia; order Chiroptera; family Vespertilionidae; genus Myotis; species Myotis davidii. The sequence continues at coordinate 104,276 of NW_006284339.1, read as the reverse complement.
TTACTTTTTATCCAATCCCAGAGATTTCCCTGCTTTTCTTTCTCCTGCCTCTCTAATGCATCACCAATGGATTTCATGTAACCCATCTAAGTCCCTCCTTTGATTACAATGTATAAAAATAGATGAGAAACCACCATTCTCTGAAGCATTATCTCAATTCATGAGGTTCTGCTTCCCGCCAATTGTCAACAGTTTGGCTCAAATAAACTCAGAAAAATTCTTTACAGGTTTGAATGTTTTCTATGTTAACAATATGTTAAAAGTAAAGATCTACTTTTAAATAGGATGAATGAAATTTTTGGTTGAAAAAAATACTGCACATTGTACAGTTTCATGATATAATACATTATAGAAAAAAACAGCCTCATGATTATAAATATTAAACTTCATATTCTTCAGGGAAAGCTCTAAATGGTGCATCATGGCAAAAGCTATTTTAGTCATGTGTTTATGAAGTCAGGTCTGCTTAGTTCTAGAAATGAGACTGTTTAGGAAGATTAAGTCAGAATTTATTTACTGACTAGGGTAGTCAGGAGAAACTGCAGCAAGTATAATTTTAATACAACCATGACTTTTGAGCTATTAGCTGGTATTCATTTGTTTCAACTTCACCATTTTTTGTAAGTCAGGTTATTTTGGGAAAAGAAATGAAAGCCAACATTTTTTTCTACTTTTTTTTTTGATATTTTGCTTAATATAGGTTTTTATATCCATGACATAATTTACAATCTACATAATTTACCTGTCTGTACTTTCATTATCATAATTCATCATAAGACTTTTCTTCTATTGGAATATTTTCCATTATTTATGTATAAGACATCTTAAACATTTTAAATTGTTTATCCTCTTATTAAGTTATTGAGTTAGAAGGAAAGCCATGTATTATTTTATCATGTTCTCTTTTTTTTGAAGTTTGAGTTCACTTAATATTTTGAGTCACATATTTGTACATTTAAAATTGGAGTCTTCATATACTGTAGATGTGCACAACATTGAATTTATAATCTACACTAATAAAAGACAAACATGCAAATTGACCATACCTTTGCTATGTCTTAAGCCATGCCAACCAGCCAATCAGAGCGACTATATGCAAATTAACCTAACCAAGATGGTGGCTGGCAGCCACAGAGCTGGAGCAAGCAGGAGGCTTGGTTGCCCCAATGTTGGAGGAAGCCAAGCTTCCTGGCCGGGTGCTGCCTCCTCTCAAGGCCA
>NW_006284339.1:96214-102617 GCF_000327345.1 Myotis davidii | reverse complement strand
GGAGTGTCAGCAGCACTAAGGATGTCTTACTGCAGCTTAGGCCTGCTCCCCGCTGGCAAGTGGACATCTCCAGAGGGCTCCCGGGCTGCCAGAGGGATGTCTGACTGCCAGCTTAGGCCCAATCTCCCAGGGAGAGCGCCTAAGCCAGAAGGTGGTCATCCCCTGAGGGATCCCTGACTATGAGAGGGCACAGGCCAGGCTGAGGGACCCCCCCAAGTGCACAAATTTTTGTGCACCAGGCCTCTAGTGTTCTAATATTTCAAAATCCAATAACATAGAGAAAGAAAAGATGAATACTCTTGTAATTAAAGAACTCTATTTTACTGACTTCCCCTATTAAATTCAAAAGAGCACACTTTTTTGTTATGGAAGAGCATACCTATATACAATTTTTTAAAATACATTTTTATTGATTTCAGAGAGGAATGAAGAGGGAGAGAGAGAGAGGAACATCAATGATGAAAGCGAATCATTGATCAGCTGCCTCCTGCACACCCCAACCACACTGGGGATTGAGTCCACAACCCAGGCATGTGCCCTGACCAGGAATCAAACTATGACCTCTTGATTCAGAATTCAAGGCTCAATCACTGAGCCATGCTGGCAGGGCTACCTATACACTATTTAATAACTTTACAAGAATCCACAATTCTCATGAAAGCAAACAATGGAAAGATTAATTCATTTGTAAACTGAACTATAGGCCCTAGTCAATAAGAATCTTTGCAATAATAATTTTTTTTTTAAAAAAACCATATATTTATAAAAGGAACACCTATCCAACTAAATCAATAAAAAAACTAAAGGGGCTTCTTTCATTTTACTTCTTTCTTTAATAAAAACAATGATCACAATAAGGTATATACCATTTATCACTTATAGAAAGTACTTAATTTTACTAACATTGCTAAGAGAATGAGTAGAATGTTAAATCACTTACATCACTGAATACCATGTTAAAAATAGTCTCTTGTAAATGTTTTTGACCACACAGTGTGGTGATATTGTGATGCATAGGCAGGTGTAGATGTAAGATACTGTTTCTTTAACACTTTGTCATTTTATGACATTTTAATTTCCCAGTGAGTATGATTAATACTACTTGGAAATAATTTATCACTAACACTAATTCAAATGGTGGATTATCTCTAAAAAATCAGTGGCAATGAAACTGATATCCTGCTGATACCCTACCAGTTTAATGCATTAACATACACTTTCATTAATACCATGTTTATCGTTGTTGACAGGTATCACATTTGCTGGATTTAAAAAGAGTGTCCCCTCCAGTTCAAAGACATCTTAGTCTTTAGAAAACTAAATTATGCTAAAGCAAGAGAATGAAGCATACAAGCTTGTTCTTGGCCATCTGTTTAAAGCAATCAAAAAGTTGAGGTTGCATCTCTGCAGTGTTTATTCTGCTATAAAAGGACTAACATAATGAATCATGTGGCACTGCAAAGGAGGAAGTTTTCCTTTTCGCCTTCATTTCCTATTAAACTTGGCTTCCAATTTCAATGAGGGTAAAAGTAGGTTGTGCATATGAGCTGAAACGGGGAATCACCCGCCAAGAAAACTACATTGTGCACATGATTTAAATATATCATGTTGTTTATCTTTAGAAAATAAACTTTATTCTTGCTTCCACCCAGAAGGTTGGTCTTTTAAAAATATATATCAATATATGGTATGAAGTGCCTCCTTTCATAAGACAAAAGATTCTCTGAAAATGTCACAATGTTTCCAAAATTCATTTGCCACTGAAGCATCCTATACAATATGAACCGGAGATAGGCAATAATCCCAGGCTGCTGCAACAACAACAAAAGGCAAAAGGAGCCAAATTGTAAGTTTAACCCATTTTTTGTTGTTTTTTCATATATATATGGCATTTACTTGCAATGCTTTTATCTTGTCCATATGGCAGCCTCAGTCATTCATATGGTGCCAGCTGTAATAAATCCAGCAAAGGTGTCATGAAGGAATTGTGACCCTGTATCCCCCCCTCATTATTTCTAGACATTGTTATTACTGGGTATACTCAGTGTGAATGGAAAAAACATGAGAGGTCTGCCGTCCTCCCTCATAATAATGCTAACAAGTGTAATTCTGATCAATTCACCTTTAATAAACATGCATTAAGTGCTTTCTATGTGTCTTACACTGATTTAGTTGCTGAGGATAAAAAAACAAAATATGATTTCTGATCTCAAATAATTATCTGATATTTAACTGTTCCTAAATACAACTAATGATAGAGAGGAAGCATAATGGTCAAGGAATATTGTCAGATGGTCTACCATGGGATTTAGAACTGTGTTATAGTCTTCTGGTCAAGCTCCAACCTCCTCCCAAACAGAAACATTTACCAAATGCAATTACATTTGCTACAATACATCATAATACAAAGGCACCTGGAGAGGAGAATCCAGTTATCATTAGGTAGCATGTTGTTTTCTTCTAAATCTCATGCAGCAAAGCCTGAAGTGAATAGTAATTGCATTAGAATTCCCAGAGACTTATCTGAATTTTGGTTGTAAGACTTGAGCTGATCTACAGTGAAAGACATGATCTGACACAAAGTTAAGTACCAGTAAGTAATAGAAAAATCGGACCATCAACACAGCTGGATCTAGCCTGCGGTGCTCAAAATATAGGGGAGGCCTAATAAGCATTAGTCACTGGGGATTCCATATAATAAAAGCCTATGTTGTCACAGTTTCTAGGAATGTTAATATTTTGGCAATTCTCACAGGAAGGTGAAAGAATAATCTTTACTAGGTACCTTAGTTACCTCTTCTTCATTTAAAACCCCTAAAATAGTCCTGACCAGTTTTATTCAGTGGTTGGAACATCCACCCGTGTACTTGAAGGGTAGCGGGTTTGCTTTCCAGTCAAGGATGCAGATGGGAGGCAACCAATCAACCAGTCGATGTGTCTCTCTTACATAGATGCTTCTCTCTCTCTCTCCTCTCTTCCCTCTCCTCCATTCTTTCTAAAAGTACTAATAGAAAAGATATCCTCTGGTGAGTATTAAAAAAATAAAACCCCTAAAATAAAATTATTGGTTTATAATTTCCTTTTCTTATAGTGTCCTCATTTGGCTTTGGTATCAGGGGAATATTGGTCTTGTAAAATGAGAATGGGAGTGTTCTCTCCATTAATTCTTTTTTGTTTTGTTTTTTTTTGTTTGTTTGTTTGTTTGTTTCATTAACCCTCATCCAAGGACAATTTTCCATTGATTTTTAGGCAGATTAGAAGAGAGAGGGAAAGACAGACAGAGAGAAACATCAATGTGAGAGAAACACATTGATTGGTTGCCTCCTGCACAAGCCCCCACCAGGGCCTGGGGAGGAGCCTGCAACCTAGGTACATGCATTTGACTGGAATCAAACCCGGGACCCTTTGTTTCTGCAGGCCGATGCTCTATCCACTGAGCAAAACTGGCTAAGGCTATTAATTCTTCTTCAAATGTTTGGTAAAATTCACCAGTGAACAATTTAGTCCTAGGAATTTTTGTGGTCAGAGGTTTTGATTATTGATTAAATCTTCTTATGCTATATTCAGGTATTCTATTTCTTTATAATTCAGTCTTGGAAGCTTATATGTTTCTAGAAATCTATGATTTTTTACTAGGTTATCCCGTTTGTTGGTGTATAAATTATCTATAGTTGTTTTTCACGGTCCTTTGTATTTGTATATTAGTTGTAATGTCTCCGCTTTCATTTCTGATCTTGATTTAGGTCCTCTTTCTCTCTCTTTTTCAGTTAGTGTAGCTAAAAGTTTTTCATTTAAAAATATCTTTTCAAAAAATCAGTTCTTAGTTTCATCAACCTTTTCTATTGATTCTGGTCTCTATTTAATTTATTCCTACTCTGCTATTGGTTATTTCCTTCTTTCTACTAACTCTGGGTTTTGTTTACTCTTCTTTTCCTGGTTCCTTGAAATGTACATTTAGTTTGCTTATTTGTGATTTTTTTTTCTTAATGTATGCTTTCATTGCTATAAATTTCCCTCTTAGAACTGTTTTTGGTGCAGCCCGTAAGATTTGGTGCTTTCTTTTTCAATTTTCATTTATTCCACAGTAGTGTTTTATTTCCCTTTAGATTTCTTCTTATTTATTTATGTTTATTTCAGAGAGGAAGGGAGCGAGAAATAGAAACATCAATGATGAGAGAAAATCATTGATCTACTGCTCCCTACAAGATCCACACAGGGGATTGAGCCTGCATGTGTCCAGGCGTGTGTCCTGGTCAGGAATCAAACCATGACCTTCTGGTTCATAGGTCTACGTTCAACCACCGAGCCACGCCGTCGGGCTAGATTTCTTCTTTTCCTCATTGGTTGTTTAGGAGTATGTTGTTTAATGTCTACACATGTGAGAGTTTTCCAGAGCTCTATATATGTCAATTAAGTTATTTGTTAGTTTTATTCAAGTCTTCTCTACACTTGCTAAGTTTATATCTACCTGTTCTATCAATAACTGTGAGAGAGAGAGAGGTGGTAAAATATCCAGCTATAATTATGGATTATTTTATTTTTCTTCATTTTTTTATATTTATTAAAGCTCTTTGATAGCTAGAAACAAATTTGGGATTTGTATGTGGTCCTATTCAATTGACCCTTTTATCAGTATGAATTTTTCTATTTCTATAGAGTAACATTCCTTTTCTTATTTTTTTTCTTTACTTTCAAACTATCATGTTTTTATATTTATAGTTGTTGCCATATATATTGATTTTAGAGAGGAAGGACAGGGAGAGAGAGATAGAAACATCAATGATGAGAGAGAATCATTGATCAGTTGCATCCTACATGCCCCCTACTGGGGATCGAGCCCACAACCCAGGCATGTGCCCTTGACCAGAATTGAACCTGAGACCCTTCAGTCCACAGGCCGATGCTCTATGCACTGAGCCAAACCAGGTAGGGCTATAGTTGTTGCCTTTTAAACAGCATAGTCTTGTCTTGCTTTTTATCTAATAGAAAGATATCTGCCTTAACTTGTATGTTTGATCCATTTGTATTTAACATAATAATTGTCATGGTTGATTTCAAGTCTGCCATTTGCTATTTGTTTCTTATTTGTTTCATCCATTTTTCTTTTCCTTTGTTACTCTATTCTTGTTTTTTCTTTAGTCAGTCCACTACTATTTTAAAGTATTCCATTTTATTTCCTATATTGTCTTTACAGTATAATTATTATTAGTGTTATTTTCCTGCTTGGATTATAACATGTCTGCTAATCACAGTTTACTAAGAATGAAATTTTAGCCCTGACCGGTTTGGCTAGGTGGATAGAGCATCGGCCTTTGGACTGAAGGGTCCCGGGTTCGATTCCACTCAATGGCATGTATGTTGGATGCAGGCACATCCCCAGTGGGGGGTGTGCAGGAGGCAGCTGGCCGATGTTTCTCTCTCATTGATGTTTCTAACTCTCTATCCTTCTCCCTTCCTCTCTGTAAAAAATCAATAATATATAAAAAAAGAATAAAATTTTACCACTTTGCACTTAATTTTTTATACTTCACAAGTGTAAGTACCTTAAAACAGTGTAATTTCATCATTACTCCTCTCTTTTGTGCTACTGTTATCATAAATTCTAATCATACATTTTATATAAACCCCACTTAATAATATTTTTTCTTTCTTTTTTTTAAATATATTTTTATTGATTTCAGAGAGGAAAGAAGAGAGAGCGAAAGATCAATGATGACAGAGAATCATTGATTAGCTGTCTCCTGCATGCTGTCTCCTGGGGAGCCAACCTGTAACCTGGGCATGTGCCCTTGACTGGAATCCAACCTGGGACCCTTCAATCCACAGGTCGATGCTCTATCCACTGAGACAAACCAGTTGGGGCAATATCTTTTTCTTTTGAGAGTCATTTGTCTTATAAGAAAATCAATATGCCATAAAATGGAACAGGAATACAAATGATGCTAAACTTCTCATCAGAGACAATGGAGACCAGAATACAGTGCAATGACAGCTTTAAACAAACAAAAAAAAGATGGGGTGGACAAGGATGCCCACTTTCACCACTCCTGTTCGACATAGTACTTGACATGCTAGCCATAGCAATTCGTCAAGAAGAAGAAATAAAACGTATCCAAACTGGAAAAGAAGATGTAAACCTGTCTTTATATGCAGATGACATGATACTATGCATAGAAAACCTCAAAGACTCCATGAAAAAACTACTAGATTTAATAAATGAATTTGGCAACGTAGCAGGATACAAAATTAACATCCAGAAACCTTTGGCTTTTTTATACAAAAATAATGAACGCACAGAAAGAGAAACAAACAAAAATCCCATTTACCATTGCAGCAAAAATTTAAGGAACCTATGAATAAATTTAACTAAGGAGGTAAAAGACCTGTACTCAGAAAACTACAG
>NW_006284339.1:94314-95083 GCF_000327345.1 Myotis davidii | reverse complement strand
CATCAGAAAGATGATACACCATGATGAAGTGGGATTTATCCCAGGGTATGCATGGATGGTACAATATCCACAAATCATTCAACATGATACATAACATAAATAGAGAGACAAAAATCATGTGATCATAGTAATAGATGCAGAAAAACATTTGACAAAATCCAATACTTTTTTTTTGATAAAAACTCTCAGTAAAGTGGGAATAGAGGGATCATACCTCAACATAATAAAGGCCACATATGACAAACCTGCAGCCAACATCATACTCAATGGGCAAAAACCAAAACCATTTCCCCTAAAAACTGGAACAGGATAGGATTGCACATATTTAATTCAACATACTAGTAGTACTGGGTCAGACAAGAAGTGATCAGTGATCAGACAAAAAAGGCATCCAAATTAGAAAGGAACTTGTAAAACTGTCATTATTTGCATATGGCATGATACTGTACATAGAACACCCTAAAGACTCCATCAAAAACTACTATATTTAATTAAGGATTTTGGCAATGGAGCAGGATACAAAATTAACACCCAGAAATTGTTGGCATTTTTATACACCAATAATGATCTCTCAGAAAGAGAATCTAAAAAAATAATCCCATTCAACATTGAAACAAAAAAATTAAGATACATAAGAATAAACTTAACCTGGTAGCTAAAAATCTATACTTGGAAAACTATAGAACATTGAAAAAAGAGATAGACACAGATATAAACAAGTGTCAGAATATACCATGTTCATAGATTGGTGGAATTAGCATCATTCAAG
>NW_006284339.1:92611-94284 GCF_000327345.1 Myotis davidii | reverse complement strand
GATCAATGGAATAGAATTGAGTACCCAGAAATCGACCTGAACCAATATGCTCAATTAATATTTGACAAAGGAGGCAAGAATATACAATGGAGTCAAGACAGTCTCTTCAATAAATGGTGTTGGGAAAATTGGACAGCTACATGTAAAAAAAATGAAACTAGACCACCAACTTACACCATACACAAGAATAAATTCAAAATGGATAAAATATTTAAATGTAAGTCATGAAACCATAAAAAATCTTGAAGAAAACATAGGCAACAAAATATCAGACATCCCACCTAGCAAAATTTTCACTGATCCAACACCTAACGCAAGAGATACAAAGGCAAAAATATACAAATGGGTCTACATCAAAATAACATTTCTGCACAGCAAAAGTAATCAGCATCAAAATGAAAAGAGAACTACTGTATGGGAGAATATATTTTCCAATGATACATCTGATAAGGGGTTAATGTCCAAAATATATAATTTACTCATACAAATCAACAAAAGGAAAACAAACAGCCCAATAAAAAAAATGGGCAGAATGCCTAAATAGATACTTCTCCCAAGTGGACATACAAATTTCCAAGAGACATATGGAAAAATGTTCAACTTTCACTAATTATCAGAGAGATGCAAATTAAAATGACAATGAGATACCAACTCACACCTGTCAGAATGGCTGCTATCAATATATCAACAGGCAAGTGCTGGTGAGGATGTGAGAAAAAGGAACCCTAGAACACTGCTGGTGGGAATGCAGACTGGTACAGCCACAGTGGAAATCAGTGTGGTGTTTCCTCAAAAAATTAAAAAGGAACTTCCATTTGACCTTGTAACCCCACTTCTATGATTATATCCTAAGATGCCTGAAACAGCAATCAGAAAGAACATATACTCCCCTAGGCTCATAGCATGGAAATTTACAAGAGCTAAGATCTGGAAACATCCCAAATGCCCATCAGTAGATGAGTGGATAAAAAGGTGTGGTACATCTACACCATGGACTACTATGCAGCTATAAAAAAGAGGGATCTCTTACCCTCTGAGACAACATGGAGAGACCTGGAGATTATTACGCTAAGCAAAGTAAGTCAGTCAGAGAAAGATAAGTATCACATGATCTCACTCATATATAGAATAATGAACAAATAAACTGACAAAATAGATCTAGAGACATGGAAGCATACAATAGTCTGAGGATTCTCAGAGGGAAGGGCAGGGGGAGGGGCAGAATCAATCAAAGAGCTTATATGAATATAGGCTTAACCCATGGACACAGACAATAGTGGGGTGAAGGCCTGGGAGGGGACAGGACTGGGGAGGGGAGGTCAATGGGCAAAAGGGGACAGCTGTAATTCTTTAAACAATAAAGATAATTTAAAAAAAAAAGCCATAATGCTTATATTTTAATCTGGTTGCATTTTTCACTTTGATCAATTTTAGTTGTGTATACTTTTTTTCTTCATTAAGGTCCTACACAAGTGTTTTCTTTTATTCCTTCTTTAGTAATGCTATGTGTTATTTTCTATCCTAATGAGAATAACAAGCCATTTAAAATAAATTTCCTGTTTTTTTCTATTAAAAATAATAAAATATAGTGCAGTCAGCAAGGGACAAAGGTTATTTGAACATAACCTCTCTGATTCCAAGTGTGGTGCTTTTTCTATTCCATCTCACTCTTT
>NW_006284339.1:86902-92595 GCF_000327345.1 Myotis davidii | reverse complement strand
TCTTTCCAATTTTATAATATCCTAGCTACTTATACCCTTGAGACAGTGGCTGTATAACTTGGCAGATAAAAAAAGAATTAAATGAAATATACATGTAAAGTAAATAGAGCAGTGCCTGACATACAGTAATCAATAAATACTTTTATTACTACAGTATGTAATTAAACTGCAAATACAAGTTTATATCTTGACTGATCAACAAATGTTATACCACAATCATTTCTCATGCTATTAGATATCTTCAGAAAACAAAACTTAATTATTCTTAAAATTTACACACAGTAAAAGCTGCTTATTTTAGTGTGCCAGTTTTATAAGTTTAATACATGTTTATATCTTTGTAGCCACCACCCCAAACAAGATACAGACAATTTTATTACCCCACAAAGCTCCCTTGTGCAGCCCCTCTGTAGCAGAAATTACACCCACCGCTAAACCATGGAAAACACTTATCTACCATCCAACTTTATAGTTGGTTTCTGTTTTTTTTTAATATAAATGAATATAATGGCATATAAATGGGATTAAATGGCATATAACATTTGTGACTGGCTTATTAGTCACTCAGTGCCATTATTTGGAGATCCGCCCACATTGTTACATCAATCAATATTTGGTTCAGCATTATTGCTGAGTAGCTGTTTGTTCATCTGTTCATGCATTAAGGAAAACATGATGTTAATGACTGAGTGATTTAAAATACTTTTCACTTTGTAAAGCATCTGATGCATATTGCCAGCTTGTTTGCACAAAGATGGAACCATTAAGTTCTCACGACCAGTAGATGAGAATGCATTTCGCATTCCCTTTCCAACACTGTGTACCTTATCTATTTTATCACTATAATTTAATCAATTTTCCCAATAACAGCTAGGAGCTAGTTTTTATTGTTTACATGAACCAAACACTTAAATAAACCCATTGCATAGATTTACAGATTCAGTCCTTACATTAATACTATGGAAACATTATTATTCATACTTGTGTTATACATAATCTAAGTGACAGAGCATGGATTTCAGCATACAAAGTCAATATCCAGAGCCTAGGCTCTTCATCACTATGTTAAATGGCCTTATTTCAGTACTATTATTTAATGAAAATTTTTAAAGTTTATTATTTTATTTTCTTCTTTTAGTTATTGACTCATGTTCTTCATATATTTTGCTCTTGAGAGTGTTAGAGTTTGTTTTGATTTAATCTTAATCTTTATATATCAAATATATTGGCCCCTTTTCTCACATTTTGTTGCAAGTAGTTTTTCAAGCTTGCTACCTTGTTTTTGATGTAGCTTAAATTATTTTTATTGCAAAAGCATTTAATCAAAAGTAGTCAAAACTGATTTCATACTTAAAAATGCTTACCTATTGCAAGATCAGTGAAATATTCATCTACCTTTTATATTTTCTCTATTTTAATATGTACAATTTATTTTTTACAATTCCTATAAAATTTCAAAAGTCAATTTTGCTTCAATTTACTTGATGTGTATATATAGAAAAAACTTTAAAATTCCCTTATTTTCTTCAGCTACAGGTTAGTTTCCTATTGCTGTTGTAAAAATTTGCAATAAACCTAGTAGCTTAAACAACAAATATATTATCTTACATTTTGGAGGTCAACAATCTGAAATGGGTTTTACCAGGCTAAAATCAAAGTGTTGACAGGGCTATGCCCCTTCTAGAGGCTTTCTGGGAGAATTCATTATCTTGGCTTTGTCCACTTTCTAGAGGCTGCCCCTATTCCTTCTCAGTGACTGTTTTTCTCCCTCCATTTCCACATTTAAGGGCCTTTGTAATTACACTGGGCCCACCATGTTAGCATTGAATGATCTCCCTGTTTTAATGTCAGTTGATTTGTATACTTAATTCCTTTTTGCTATAAAAACCTAGCATATATACATGTTCCAGGCATTAAGAGGTGGACCTCTTTTCTTTTTTTCCAGAAATTCCTGTGAATCACCCTGATACTGCCCTTTCCATTCTTTTGCATCCACGCTAGTTGATGGATATTATTATTGTAGTTTATTATTTGATTGCTTTTTTAAAATATATATATATTATTGAATTTTTACAGAGAGGATGGGAAAGAGATAGAGAGTTAGAAACATCGATGAGAGAGAAACATCAATCAGCTGCCTCCTGCACACCTCCCACTGGGGATGTGCCCACATCCAAAGTACATGCCCTTGACCGGAATCGCACCTGGGACCCTTCAGTCTGCAGGCCGACACTATCCACTGAGCCAAACCAGCTAGGGCTGATTGCTTTTATAAAATTGGATTTAGTGGGGTGATATTGGTTAATAAGATTATATAGGTTCCAGGTATACAATTTTTGTTTTTATATCTGCTTATAGATTTTTTGATGGAAAGTATTCTGCAGAGAACTCTTATTCACCTTTCTACAGAGGTGCAAGAATTTCCCTTGGGCCAACTGAGTTTATCTTGTAAGGCTCACTGAATCCCAGATCTTAATCAGATCTTTAGCCCAAGAGCCAAATTATATACTTATTTCTTGGGAAAATTTTAATTTATAGCTAGAATTCATACAGTGAATTTCTAGAGCATATTAATGGGGTATTATTTTACTTCTAATGTCTTCTTTAAAGATATTCTTAATTTATGAATATGAAAAATAAAATACCTAGAATAGTCACCCAAAGTTTTTCTTTATCTCATAAGATCTAAATTGCTTCATTTATAATGATTATACTTCCTAAAGTACAATGTTCCATGATTATCATCATTGCTCTCTCTCTTCGCTTCACCCCACACTTTTACCTGTTTTTTTGTTTGTTTGATTTTCCTTCTTAATTTTATATTTCACTTTATTTTTTCCATCACCACTTTTCCCCTCTATGCCCTTTTCCAATTTCACCCACGCCCCTCCCCTCCGCAATCACCACACTGTCCATGTCCATGAGTTCTCTTCCCCCCCCCCCCACTTAATTGAATCCAAATACGGGGATAAATGAAGTAATTGGTATATTTAAAACAATGTATTTACAATAAAGAGATGACTGCTTAATTTTCTGCTTGACACAGATGCAGGGTAGTTAGTACACACCCCTTCCTTCTTATTGGTAAAATTTTGTCTCTTCCTTCTTACAAGTTGCAAGGGTTTTTTTTTGTTGTTGTTGGTTTTGTTTTTGTTTTTGTTTGTTTGTTTGTTTGTTTTTCAGGTTGTAAAACATGAAGAGTTCACTCATTCCCACTTTTCCAGTGATACAGTTTATGGAAACCCCTCCTAGAATGTAAAAATACTGTGTTTTTTGGGGGCCTGGGGTAGGGAACTTTTTTCTTACAGGGGTTTTAATTTTAGGTCTGGATGATGTTATGAGTATTTTGTTGTTGCTTTTTTTGTTTTTTTTTCATATTAGTGTAAAGTTGAGAGAAGCTACAAACTTGAAGTAAAAGTAAATGATTTTTGTCATCAACATGAATCAGACTAGACTTAACTATGGTATAATCAAGCAAACTACAATTTGTTTATGCATATTGTGATACATAGAGTGTTGTGTTTTTGCAAATGTTTTTTAAAGCTCTCTGCTTGCTATGGGCTTACACTTTTAGAGGGATGACTAACATAGATCTGGAAATAAAAATGAAAAAAAAAACAAACTAGTCAAGTACAAAATTACAGTCACAAATTTAGGCAGAGAGCCTTAAAAAATTAAACAGGTATTAAGTTCAGGTAGTTGGGTACCAGGAATTTTCGAGCCTTATAGAAATTACAGCAATTTAAAAAGCTGTTACTGTCCAGCCAATATGAATCACTGGACTGACCCAGGGAGGCAATTAAAACTCTCTTATGAAGTCTAAGTGTGACCTATATAGTTTAGGGTAAATTGTAAAATAACCAAACTCCAGAAACGTAGATAAGACTATTAACTCTGCTATTATACTTGAAAAATGTGTGAAAGTGGTACATAAGAAGCAATCATAGAATATTGATCTTATGGCTGAGTTGAGTACACACAAACAAAATTCAAATAAGAACTTTAATTTCTTTCCTACCCCATTAAATAGGGAGATCTTTAATACTGTTTTCCACTACAGCTTGAAAGGATTTTTTTTTAGAAATATTATGTAAAAATCATCTTGGAAGAAAGCATTAGCAAAGGTATTTGTTTTGGTAGAAATTGAGTTGAATGTAGTTCATAGATATGTAAAATTAAAAAAAATAGAAACAGAAGTGTTCAGAACAATAGAAATGCAGTGGGAATGAACACACCTTAAAGAATGAACTCAGCACACGAACATAAAGAAATATTGAGGTTTGGATGTGATTATTTTATCAGGTATCTTTCAGAAGTTTGACAAGTGTCTCTCTCCATATACATTTACACTGAGTGGCCAGATTATTATGACCACCTGACATTTGTAGGCAAATTAGCTATAATTTCGCACTGAAGTTGCTAGAGGGCCAGACCATTATAAATAGGGAAGCAGGTTGTTTACCACGACAGTAGAAGTGATTTTTTTCTGAAGGTATGGGTAAACAACGTGATTTAACAACCTTTGAACATGGGATATATTTGAACATGAGTGGCTGTCAGGGCCAGCCTGACAGAGTTAAGCCGGGCTGAGGCAGGGAGGTGGGAATTGAGAAAAGAAAGAAAGACAGGAAAGTGGGGTCGGGAAGACCCCAGTTCTCTGGATGAACTGAAGCGAGTTTATTAGCTATACAATACTATTTATACATAACATACTGAAGAGGAGGTCTGTCAAGAGGAATGTATTCTTTTTGGCAAGCTATGAAAGGCTTTTCTCATTCTACAAATGTTACTCCCATTCTACTGATAATCGCCATCCAAACAAGTCTGGGAAAACTGTGTGGGTAAGGGTCCCAGCCTTGATAGTCCCTTCAGGTGCAAGGACCTTGCCGGTTTACATCTGGTCCCCAACAAGTGGCCAGATTATTATGACCACCTGATGTTTGTAGGCAAATTAACCGTACACTGCATCGTATGGGATATGGAAGCTGAAGGCCTATTCAAACACCTTTGCTGTCTGCAGTTACCAAGATAAAATGTCTCCAATTCACACAGGAACACAAGGATTGGACAGTTGAGCATTGTAAAAAAGTCATGTAGTCCGATGAAACACGTTTCCAGTTACATCATGCAGATGGCAGAATGAGAATTTGGGGGAAACATCATGAAAGCATGTACCCCACATGCATGAGTGCAACCCTTCAAGCTGGTGGGGGCAGAGTTATGGTTTGGGGCATGTTTTCCTGGCATGATTTGGGCCTTTTAGTTGGTGTGGAACAACGTCTGAATAGCACAACATACCTAAGTATCGTTGCTGATCAAGTTCATCCTATCATGTTGATGGCATATCCCAATGGAGATGTCTTCTTCCAACAAGACAATGCACCATGCCACAGTGCTCATATTGTGCAGGAGTGGTTTCAAGAACATGCAGGAGACTTTACCTTGCTTAGGTGGCCCCCATAATCACCATATCTCAATCCAATTGAGCATTTGTGGGACGAAGTTAAAGGAACCAACCATCAGGCAGCTGGTTCCACAACCATCAAATCTCACAGAACTGGACAGTGCTGTTCATCAGACATGGTGTCAGATTCCTCGCATCACCTTTCAACATCTCGTGGAGTCAATGCCAAGATGAATCGCCGCAGTATTGAAGGCAAAAGGGAGCCCAACGAAGTACTGATGGAGCGGCC
>NW_006284339.1:82463-86801 GCF_000327345.1 Myotis davidii | reverse complement strand
TATATATATACAGATGTGTGTAAATATATATAATTTATTTTGTTCTAAGGTGTTATTTTATTTAGTTCTTATTTACAGACTACTAACATAACTGGCCCGGTAAGTATTTTAATTGAAAATGTTCAACATCTACAATCAGTTCCTCCCTTGTTGCCCAATTAGGGTAACAATTACCAAAGGAATTCAGAAGATAACTTTTTCTTTAAATTACAGTTTACATTCAATATTATTTTGTATTAGTTTCAGATGTACAGCATAGTGGTTAGGCAATCATGTACTTTATACACTGACCTTCCCAATATTTCAAGCACCAACCTGGTCCCATACATAGTTATTGTGATACTAGAGGCCTGGTACATGAAATTCATGCACTAGGGGATGAGAGTCCCTCAGCCCAGCCTTCCCCCTCTCACATTCCAGGAGCCCTCAGGGATGTCCTACTGACTGCACGGGGAGAGGGCCTAAGTTGCAGTCTGGCCTCAGAGGGTGGGAGCAAGCGCCGTGTGTGTGTGTGTGTGTGTGTGTGTCTCCACTTGGGGCCTGCCCTCAGCCACACTGCAGAGGCTCAGAGCTGGCACCCCGTGTGTATGTATGTGTGTCTGCTGGGGGCCTGCCCCCATCCATGCCATGGAGGCTTGAAGCAGGTGCCCCATATGTGTGTGTGTGTGTCAGCTGGGGGCCTGCCCCCAGGCATGCCACGGAAGCTCGGTGCAGGCTCCCTTCTATATTGATCTCTCAGGCTCAGGTGGAGCCCGGCCCCTCCCTCTAATCTGGTGGTGACCATCTTGACCTCATTTGCATGTTACTTCTTTATATAAAAGATTATTGACTAGGGGTCCAGTGCACAAATTTGTGCACCTTGAAATGAACTATGGGCCACGAAGCTGCAGTGGGCACAGGGGTGGGTCTCGGTCTATCCTCTGGGCCCCTGCCAGGCCCCTTCTACCGTGCTCCCAGGTCCCCTCTCTGGTGGCAGCCCCACTCCTGCTGTGTCTGCTCCTGCATGCTGATGGTGCCAGTCCCGTTCCCACCCACTGATGGCGTGGAGTGATTGGGGCCAGCACCAGCAGCAGGTGCAATTAGGGCCAGTGCCATAAGTGGGTGGGAGTGACATATGCTGCCCCAATTGCCCCTCAGGAGCAGCAGGAGGTGGAGAAGCTATAAGGGGTGATCGGGACTGGCACCAGGTGCCAGCAATGGGTGCAAGTGGTGACTCCAGTGCTGGCTGTTGGTGTGAGTGGGGCCAGCGTTGGAAGCAGGTGTGAAGACCAGGTAGGACCTTTGCACACTGGACCAAAGAATTTTCAGTAACCACCAGAGACTTTCCCCTATCACAGAAACAGGTGCCCCGCATTTGTCTGGTGCCCCCACTCACCTGCTGCACCATCCTACAGTGGCCGATGTCCGCCATGTTCCACGCACTCCCCCCCGGTGGTCAGTGCATATCATAGTGACTGGTTGTTCAGTAGTTTGGTAGTTTTGGTTGCTCTGCTGTTCGGTGTATTTGCATATTAGCCTTTTACTATATAGGACTAGAGGTCCGGTGCACAATAATTTGTGCACTTGAGGGGGTCCCTCAGTCAGGCCTGTGTCCTCTCGCAGTCTGGGACACCTTGGGGTTTGACCACCTGCTGGCTTAGGCCCACTCCCTGGAGGACTGGGCCTAAGCTGACAGTCAGAAATCCTTCTGGCAGCCCGGGAGCCCTCGGGGGATGTCCACTTGCCAGCGGAGAGTAGGCCTAAGCTGCAGTTGGACATTCTTGTACTGGCAGCCATCAGCCTGGCTTGTGGCTGAGCAGAGCTCCCTCTGTGGAACCACACTGACCACCAGAGGGCAGCTCCTGCATTGAGCATCTGCCCCCTGGTGGTCAGTGTGTCATAGTGACCCGTCATTCCCAGTCGTTCTGCTGTCAGGGTCAATTTGCATATTACACTTTTATTATATAGGAGTGCCTGGCCAGCCTGGGTGAGGGGCTAATGGTTGTTGGCAGGCTGGCCACAGCCCTCAGCCACCCAAGCTCCCAGTGGAGGCTGGCTAGAAGCAGGTGTTTGGGATTTATTTGTCTTCTATAATTGAAACTTTGTTGCCATGAGCAGAGGCCACTGCCAGCTCAGCGCAGGCAGGAAGCTTGGCTTCCTTCATCGCCCAGGCAACCAAGCCTCCTGCTTGCTTCAGCTCCGTGGCTGCTGGCCACCATCTTGTTTAGGTTAATTTGTATATAGTTGCTCTGATTGGCTGGTGGGCATGGCTTGGGAGTAGCAAAGGTACAGTCAATTAGCATCTTTTTCTTTTATTAGTGTAGATTATATTCACTATGCTATAATTTACATTTCTATGACTATTCTGTAACTACCAATTTGTACTTCTTAATTCCTTCACCTTTTTCACTCAGCCATCTAAACCCTTCCTCTCTGTCAACTGTTAGTCTGAAGAGAACTTATTGTAGTAGGCCGATATTGTTTCTTAGATCGCTTACTCATTGCATTGTCATTTACCTATGTCCAAGCTTATATATGTTGATCAAGATATATTTATGTTTTAATATTTTTAATGTTTATTTTATTTTAAAATGTTTATTTTTATTCTTATTGTTTCTGATTGACCAGATTTTTGCCCTTCCATCCTCAGAGCTTTGGATTCTGAGATGTTTGAGTAGCCATTAATCAATATTTCTTATTCAAATCATTTTCCTGAGGAAGAACCTGAAAATCTTCAGATTTTTAGAAACTTAAAATCTGTAAAAATTAAAAATGGAATTCCCAGTTGACCTAGTAATCCCACTTCTAGGAATATATCCCAAGAAATCAGAAACACCAATCAGAAAGGACATATGCATCCCTATGTTCATAACAGCACAACTTACAATAGCTAATATTTGGAAACAGCCTAAGTGCCCATCAGCAGATGAGTGGATTAAAAACTATGGTACATCTACACAATGAAATAGTATGCTGCTGTAAAAAAGAAAGAACTCTTACCATTTGCAACAGCATAGATGGACATGGAGAGCATTATGCTAAGCAAAATAAGCCAGTCAGAGAAAGAAAAATATCACATGATCTCACTCATTTGTGGAATATAATGAACAACATAAACTGATGAACAAAAATAGATACAGAGACATAGAAGCATTGAATAGTCCATCAATATAAAGAGGGAAGGCAGGGGAGACAAAGGAAGGGGGGGTGGTAAGAGATCAACCAAAGGACTTGTATGCATTCATATAAGCATAACCAATGGACACAGACAATAGGAGGGTGAGGTCATGTGCTGGGCAGTGGGAGTGGCCAGTGGGGAAAAGGGAGACATATGTAATACTATATGTAATACTTTAAACAACAAAGAATTTAAAAAATAGCTTTTGATCTGTATTGGGCAATACTTGTAACAACTGCCTTTTCAGAATAATGTATGCACTTTCCCTAAGTCCCTATGTAAACTTTGGTATTCCTGGAAGTTCAATGTTTAACTGAAGACACATAATATATATAGACTGCAAATTACCTTTTTTGGTAGTTTTCATACACATTTTTTTCTCAAAACAGAGTGAGTCATAAAATACGGTTTTGTGGCCTGTATATAGATTTCCATCCTGCAATATAAACCTTTTTAAAATCAGTAGGACATAAATTAGAGAGATTATCTATACTAATAAAAGAGTAATATGCTAATTAGTCTGGGAGATCTTCCAGAGACCTTCCGGACAAAGCCCGGGGCTTAGCCGGCCTGCAAACCACCCCCAAACGGCTCTCAGCCCCTCACCCAAGCTGGCCACACCCTCCACAGGGACCCTTACCCCGATGGGGTCATGGCCAGCCTGAAAACAACCATCAGCCCCTTGCTCAGGCCCACCTCACACCCAGCAGGGACCCTCACCCCGATTGGGGCATTGCCATCCTGCAAATGGCTCTCAGCTCCTCACCCAGTGGGGATCCACAGCCTGATGGGGGTGTGGCCTCCCTGCAAACTGCCCCAGGACCCTCGCCCAGGCTGGTCCCCCCTAAGGGGACCCCCACCCTGATCCATGACTCCCTTCAGAGCAGACCAGCTGGCCCCCACCTGTGCAGTAGGCCTCTATCTCTAATAAAAGGGTAATATGTTAATTAGGCCAGGAGACCTTCTGGGAGACCTTCCAGATGTCTTTCTGCGCAAAGCCATGGTGGCAGGGTTGAGGCAGAGGCAGTTAGGGGTGATCAGGCCAGGAGGGGAGGGCAGTTGGAGGTGATCAGTCTGGTGGCAGGGGGAGTTGGGGCCGAACAGGTCAGCAAGGAGGGGGCAGTTGGGGACAAGCAGGCCGGCAGGCAGAGTGGTTAGGGGCGATCAGGCTGGGTGGCAGG
>NW_006284339.1:72939-82439 GCF_000327345.1 Myotis davidii | reverse complement strand
AGATTGTGAGAGGGATGTCTGACTGCCGGTTTAGGCCCGGCAGTTGGACATTCCCCAAGGGGTCCCAGATTGGAGAGGGTGCAGGACAGGCTGGGGGTCACAACCCCGTGCTGAATTTTGTGCACAGGGCCACTAGTTATAAATAACAGTCTATCTATTCAGAGTCTAAAGACATGAACCTAAATGTTTGATTATGTGCCACAGAGATTTATTTATTATTTCTAGATAATGGAAGAGATTTTTTATCTGTTATTTCTAAGTGGAAAACTGATTGTGTATCTTTTTTCTTATATATATGTATATATAATATATATAATCATGTATATAAATGAAAAATATATAATTCTTACTAAGCAAAGGGCACATATACTATCGCCTCTCAAGTACAGATGCAATATTTTATTTAAGAAGTATAACCTAGCCGAAACCGGTTTGGCTCAGTGGATAGAGCGTCGGCCTGTGGACTGAAAGGTCCCAGGTTCGGTTCCGGTTAGGGGCATGTACCTGGGTTGCGGGCACATCCCCAGTAGGAGGTGTGCAGGAGGCAGCTGGTCGATGTTTCTCTCTCATCGATGTTTCCAACTCTCTATCTCTCTCCCTTCCTCTCTGTAAAAAAATCAATAAAATATATTTAAAAAAAAAAGAAGTATAACCTAGCATTGTACCTAAATGTATGTTGGTGTTGACTTTTGTTAAATGATGGAGGGCAATGAGAAGTTAGGGGTACTATTTTGATATTCTCTGAGGGAGAGTTTACCACTTGTTCAGAGCTCAATTTTTATTGTCAATTTGGGTTTATCAGAACCAGAAAGCATTACTTTTTGACTTTGAAGTTGTATTTAAGAATATCTTGTCTATAGCAAAATCAAGCAATAATCTAAGGCTACTTGATCATGTTCTTGCTATATTTTATTTTACGATATAGAGACTATCCTCATTCAAAAAATATAAATAGAAAAGTCTAATGTTATAAGAAGTCACACAGTTGAGTAACTGGGATGTTTTATGTACATATTTACATCTCTACAATTGTGGTATATACTGGGAAAGGGTTTTAGTATTAAAAGTCATTAAGTAGCAATCATTTAGAAATCTTCTCATTTATGGACTGTGTAAAGAAATTGAAATGGAATTTGTGAGTGTAGCATAGGGAAGCTATACATTGTAAGTAGAGAATCCAAGCTTACTGAATGTTCATGTTGAAGGCAAAACTCATACCCCATACATGGATCAAGTATTTATACTGTTGATAGTGCATTTGAGTTTACCCTCTAATATGTTTGGTGTTGATGAAAGTTTGTTGAAGGTGATAAGTATTTTATTCCATAGGGGATAAAAAAAGTTACCGTGGATTCACAAGATTGCACATATGCAAATAGGATCTGTAGTTTATCTAAGTCAGAGTCCTAATTCTGCTGCAGACACTAGAAATTGAGAGCTAATGAATTAGAATTCTGTCTTATGAACACATTCTCAGATTGAATGACTGTTGGGAACACAGTTCCTCCTTTATCCTCTGTTGACTGCACCATTGTTGGAATACTTACTACTCAAACCCTAAGTCCTTTATTCTGCCCAACTATCCCAACTTTCATGTGCAAGCCCCTCTACCAGGGACTGGACCCCCTTGGATGCCGAGTATTTGACGGAGAAACCATGAGAAGTTGTGGGTGTATAATAGAGTCTTTATTGTAGCCCAAGTAGCCATTGCTATGATAGGAGCTATTAGACAAAGTAGTTCTTCAAATTGAAGTTCCATACAGTAGCTGTACACCAGCTAGGTAACAATACATCTTTCTTATAATGAAGCTTCCAAAACAGAAGCTATACAGGAGCCATCCTTAGAGCTACAGTCTCACTAAGCAGCAGCCTCTGAACTGGCTACCTGCCGGTCTATAACATACTTTAATACTAACTTCAACAAAAGAGCTTTCTTTCCAAATAGTGTTGTCAGTCTTTTGGGTTATAGCAAATGTATAGCTTGCTGGTCCTCCCACCTGCTTATGTCAACTTGGCCTTGAACACTTTGATTAGGATTCCTCGAACGTCTGGCGCACTCTAGACAGAGCCCCACAATGACCAACAATTAAAAAAATAAAAATCAAGATTTTTTCATTTTCATTATGTTCCATCTTATTTTGTTTTCACAAAAATTCTATTTGATGTATGGTATTAATATTTCCATTTGATAGGCAAAATACTGTTATAAACTCAGTATTTGTGCCCTTCACCTCACAACTCATATGTTGAAACCCTAACACCCAATATGACATTTGTTGGCAGGGCCTTTGGGAGGTAATTAGGTTTAGATGAGGTCATGAGGGTAGAGCCCTCCTAATGAAATTAGTGTACTTATAAGAGGAAGACAAGGAGATCTCTCCATGCATATGTACTGAGGACAAGCTATGTGAGAACAGAGAGAGAAGGTGGCTATCTTTAAGCAAGAAGCAGGCTCTCTCCAAACACTGAATCTGTGAGCACCTTGATCTTGGACATCCAAGCCTCTGAAATTGTGAGCAATAAATGTCTGCTGTTTAACCCATTTAACCTATACTATTTGGGAATAGCAGCCAAGCTAAGATACATACTGAGTTCCAAAAAAGAATATTAATAGCTTATTAAATCTTCATAGCTATTATGTAATAGAGCCAAGACTTAATATCAAATTATCTAAATTCACAAATTACTCACAAATGCAAGTAAGGATTCAGATATATAATATGAGAGGAGTGGCCAGTATTAACCTGAATTTTTCAAAAAATTCTAATGTACTTTGTATATATGAAACACATAAGAAAATCTTTCACTTCCAAAAGCAATATCTCTTCAATTTTTCTTGAAATACACTTTTCTCCCCCTCTTTTGATGGAGAGAAAAGTATGGCAATTATTTTGTGCTGTAAAAACAACCTACAATATATCATGGTCCATATCTACAAAACTTTAATAATTGAAAAAAAAACCTACTAAGAATAATAAACAAGTTCAATAAAGTTAGAGGATATAAGATTAATATAAAAATTCAAATATGTTTTGATATCCTTGTAATGAACAGTCTAAAATGAAACTAAGAAAACAATCCCATTCACAATAATATAAAAAATAAAATACTTAGGAAAAACTTTAGCAAAAGCATGTTAAACTTGTGCAATGATGATTACAAAATATTGCTAAAATAAATTAAAAACCTAATAAGTGAAGAGATATTCCATGCTCATAGATCAGAAGATTCAATATTATCACAATGGCAATACTCCTCATACAGAAATGTAGAGTCAACAAAATACCCATTGGATTTGTGTTAGAAAGTGACAAGCCGACCCTAAAATTCATATCAAAATATAAAGGACTAAGTATAAGCAAAATAATTCTGGAAAATAAGAGCAATATTAGAGGATCCACACTTTCCCATTTACCATACTATGAAGCTACAGATACATAGATGCAGTGGTACTGGAATAAAAATAGGCATATGGTCAATGGAACAAAATTGAGAGTCTATGAGTAAACACTTGTTTTTATGAAAAATTATATTTTCATCAAGATAATAACATGAAGAAATAATAGTCTTTTCAACTAATCATGCTTGGACAACAGGATAGTCACGTGCAAAAGAATGACATTGAAACTTTACCTCCCATCATATTAAAAAATTAGCCCAAAATGAATCAAAGACTGAAATATAAGAGTTAAAAACATAAAAATTTCAGAAGACATAGGAACAAATCTTTGTGACCTTGGATAAGGCATGGTTTCTAAAAATATGACATCGAAAGAACAAGCAATATTAGAAAAATAAATTGGACATCAATTTAAAAAAACAACACAAATTTGTTCTTCTAAGAGCGCTATCATCTAAGTTAAAAGGTAATTCACAGAATGGGAAAATATTTTGAAATCATAATATCTGATAAGCATCTAGTTATCAGAATATAAAATACTTTTAAAACTCAGCAGATACATGACCATATTAGAAGATGGGCAAAAGATTAGAATAAATATTTTTAGAAAAAAATACAAATGACCTTTAAGCACATGAAAAGATGCTCCGTATCATTAGACATTAGGAAAATGCAAAACAAAACCACAGTGCTGTACCACTTCACACTTATTAGCATAACTATGACAAACTCAGGAAAACAGAAAATACGTGTTAGAGAGGGTGTAGAACAAATTGAAACCCTCATACATTGCTGATGGAAATGTAATTATTTTATTTTACTAGAGGCCCGGTGCACGAAATTTGTGCTCGGGGGTGCGGGGGTGTGCCTCAGCCCAGCCTGTACCCTCTCCAATCTGGGACCCCATCCCTTTTACAATCCAGGACTGCTGGCACCCAACTGCTCTCCTGCCTGCCTGATTGCCCCTAACTGCTTCTGCCTGCCAGGCTGATCACCCCCTAACTACTCCCCTACCAGCCTGATCGATGCCTAACTGCTCCCCTGACAGCCCTATTGTCCCTAACTACACTCCCCTGCAGGCCTAGTTGCCCCCAACTGTCCTCCACATGCTGGCCTGGTCCCTGCAACTACCCTCCCCTGCAGGTCTGGTTGCCCCCGACTGCCCTCCCCTGCCAGACATCTTGTGGTGGCCATCTTGTGTCCACATGGGAGCAGCCATCTTTGACCTAATGGGGGCGGCCATCTTGTGTGTTGGAGTGATGGTCAATTTGCATATTACCTCTTTATTAGATAGGGTTTTTGAGCAAAGAGGACATTGATTTAAAGTCACACTAGTTTACATTAACTGAAGTATTAGGGCTCAAATTTCCTGATATTCAGGTCATGACTTTTAATACTATATAACATGAATTATGCTAATTCACATACCTTATAAAATTGCATAGAACATTCATTTTCAGTTTTTTATATCTCCTCCTTTCTATTTCTTTTAATTTTTCATTGTTGACACTATCACTGATCTCCCCCATCCCCCCTTTTGCCCACCTCCACACAGCCCCTTCTACCCTTCCCCTGTCCGTTAACACACTGTTGTCTATGTATATATGTTATTTGACTCCATTCTTCACCTTCTTTTATCCATTTCCCCCAAATCCTCCCCTCTGTCAGTCTGTTCCATGCATCCATGCCTCTGGTTCTATTTTGTTTGTCAGTTTATTTTGTTCATTAGATTCCACATATAAGTGAGATCATAGTATTTGTCTTTCTCTGACTTGTTTATTTTGCTTAGCATAATTATCTTCAGGCCCATCCATTGTGTCTCAAAGGGTAAGAGTTCCTTCTTTTTTGCTGTCAAATAGTATTCCATTGTGTAAATGTACCAAAGCTTTTTTTATCCACTCTTCTACTGATGGGCACTTGGGCTGTTTCCAGAGCTTACACTGCTATGAACATAGAGATGCATATATTCTTTCTATAGGTGTTCTGGGATTTTTAGGATACATTCCCACAAGTGGGATCTCTGGGTCAAAAGGGAGTTCCATTTTTATTTTGAGGAAACTCCATACTGTTTTCCAGTCTGCATTCCCCCAAGAGTTCATAGGATTCACTTTTCTCTGTATCCTCACCAACACTTAATTATAAAGTTGCATAGATCATTGTTTTTTTGTTGATTTATTGATGGTAGCCATTCTGCCAGTTGTGAGGTAATACCTCATTGTAGTTTTAATTTGCATCTCACTGATGATTAGTGATGCTGAGCATTTTCTCATATATCTCCATTAGAGGAGTGTCTATTCTGTTCCTTTGCCCATTTTTTAATTCAATTGTTTATCTTCCTGGTGTTGAGTTGTCTAAGTTCTTTACATATCTTGGGAATTAACCCCTTATCAGATGTATCCTTGGCAAATACGTCCCCCCATAGGGTGGGTTCCCTATTCATTTTGTTGATGATTTCATTTGCTATGCAGAAGCTTTTTAGTCTGATGTAGTCCCATTTGTTTATTTTTCCCTTTGCTTCCTTGCCCTAGGAGATATATTGGTAAAAATATTGCTCACAAGATATCTGAGATTTCATTGCCTATGTTTTCTGGTAGGATTTTTGGTTTTGCAACTTAGACCTCTGAGTCTTTTATACATTTTTTAATTTATTCTTGTGTATTATGTAAGTTAGTGGTCTAGTTTCTTTCTTTCCTTTTTTTTTTTTTTTTGCATGTACCTGTTCAATTTTCCCAACACCATTTATTGAAGAGACTATTTTTACTCCATTGTATGCAATTGCCTCCTTTGTCAAATATCAATTGACCAGAAAATTTGGGCTAATTTCTGGGCTCTCTGTTCTGTTCCATTGATCTATATGCCTGTTTTTATGCCAATACCATGCTCTTTTGATTACAGTGGCTTTTTAGTATACTCTGATATCTGGTATTGTGATCCCTACAATTTTGTTATTCTTTCTCATTATTCCTGAGGCTATTCAGGATCTGTTTTAGTTCCATACAAAGTTTTGGGATATTTGTCCTAGATCTGTGAAATATGCCATTGACATTTTAATATGAATTGCATTGAATGTATAGATTGCTTTATGTAGTATGGCTATTTTAATTATGTTAATTATACCAATCCATGAACACAGCGTATGTTTCCACTTGTTTGTATCTTCCTCTATTTCTTTCTTCCATGTCTTGTTGTGTTTTTTTGGGTTTTTTTTGTTGTTGTTATTGTTTTTATGTTTTTTTGTTGTTTGTTATTTTTTTAGTATAGGTCTTTTACTTTCTTGGTTAAGTTTATTCCTAGGCACCTTTTGTTGTTGCTGCAATAGTACATGGGATTGTTTTCTCAGTTTATCTTTTCTGATAGTTCATTATTGGTATATAAAAATTCCACCAATTTCTAAATATTAATTATCTTGATTTTTCTGTTACCTTGGCAAGGCAAAGCCCCTATTTAGTCAAGTGGTTGTATCCTACAAAGCCCAGAGGTCTATTGGATCTCCCATGAAATTCCCTGGAAAGTGGGAGGAATCATCCCACTCCCCCACTCCAAAGCCAGTCACTGATATCCCCTGAGGCCGTCCATCATCCTAAGCCCCAGCCTATCCCACTGACTCCTCAGTGGGGCTTAAAATGCAGGGCAGGGGAAGTAGGATTCAAGAAGGTGAGGTGAGTGGGATTCCAGAGGGTGGGGTATTTGCTTTTCCCTGGGCTGATGCTGCTGGGGGGGGGGTGTATTTTTCCTCTCAAGAAAAAATGGCTGCTGTGGGATTGGAGGATGTCCCAGCATAAGAATCCTGGCAGCCACTCTCTCATGTCTCTCCAAAAAGCCAGTCATTCCAGACTCTCCTCAGGTGACTCCAGTCCTCACCACCCTCCCTCTGCTGGAGCCCAGGGCAAGTGGCTGTGAAGAAAATGTTTGCACTTTGGCCCTTTATATGGGTGGCTTTGACTCTAGGGAGCACCTTGACAGAAACCACACCAGAAAGGATGTTAGAGGGTGTCTGTTCCTGGCTCTGTCACTCAGGGTTGGGGAGGCTGATCTAGGGTGTAGGCTTAATGCCTCTCAGGGGGAACCTCCTGCAGATAAATATCCCTCCATAACCTTATCCTTGGCCAGTTTGCCAGTGGGAGTGGGGCCAGCCCCTCTCCCAACTCTGCCCTACCTACCAGTCTTGAGGTGGCTTCTGCCATCGTTGGTTAAAAGTCTCCTCTTCTGATAGTCTCCAGATAGTAATTCAGAGTTATTGTTCCCTGGTTTTGTTGTGAATTCCAGTTTTGTTCTGGGAGGCATTGGGAGCAAGATCCAAGTACTTTGCCAACATCTTGAACTAAATTCAGGAATGTAAATTTATTCAGCCACAGTGGAGACAGTTTGGTAGTTCTCTTGCAAAATCTCCACAGGGAGCTACAACACTCAGGGCCTACGGGTGACATGGTTTCAATCACTGTTTCCCAACCCAGCCTCTCTGTAACACTGAGGGGGGTGGGTAGGATTGTCTTTTTGACTATCCTGGCACATTCATGAAAATTAAGTATGAAGTCTAAAAGTGTCTTGCTTTGGGAATACAAACTGTGATTGTTACCTGTATCTAACTCCAACAACTCAGTTACTGACACACAAAACTTCTAGTAGTTTGACTCATTTGGTAAACATGGAAAAGAAAAGAAAATTCACTAAAGCTATAATAATAGAAAAGAAAGGGACATAGAAGTAAAGACATAATCACAATTTTAACCTCAGTTTTGAATTTTACTTACCAATTAAGCAGTGCTTTCCTCTTATGGCCTAACCCCACCCCCTTGAACAAACATAAAAATTTGTTATTCCTTTAATCCTCACAAAAATATTCTGGTTAAGACAGTACTTATCAACAAAGAGTGCTTTCACCCATAGAACATTTGACAATGTCTGCAGGTATTTTTGGTTATCACAATAGAAGGGGAAGGCACTACTAGCATCTAGTCACTAGATTCTAGTGGGTGGAGTCCAAAGAATCATGCTAAGCAGCTTGCTGTGGGCAGGACAATTATCTACCACAAAAGATTATGTAGCCCCAAATTTCAATAGTGGCAAAGTTAAAAACGTTGATTTGAGTATTAAGATTAATTATTAATTAATTACCAGTAAAGAAAGGTAGAACTATTGGTAGTATCTGGGATTCGTTGCATTTTTCACTGAACTTTTTGTTGTCCCAGAATCAGGGCATAACACAGTGATACACCAACTACCAACTGTAGAGTTCTAGAAATTAGGACTATCTTTAGAGACTGTTGAAAAACTGAATCAATATAATTCACAGTAGAAGAATTTAGGTTTGTCTTTCTTGTGGGTTTAGACTGACATTTTTTATCATTTTTTAAATAAACCTTTCTATTTAATGAATGCCAATGTCTGTTGATCCATACCCACTGCTTAAAAGTTAGCTTAGTTCTGTTCAGTCCAACCAAGACAAATTTTCAGTGGACTTTCTCACTAATTATACTTATAGCATTACTGAATATATGATTTTGTGCATAGGACACCCATGTGAGCTATGATTATTATAATTAGTAATAATTTGCATAAAAACATATTTTTCAAGTGTTTTGAAGTAATTTCTAATAGTAATACCATGTGTCAAATCACAATTATCATCCCCATTTCACAGATGAGAAAACAGCAGTACAGAGAGGCTAATTATCTTATCTGAGGTCACAGATTGATTCAAACTGGGGCTTGGACTGAGATGTTTTTATTACATTTTTAGCAAGTAATTCAAGCCTTTTGAGAATGGCAACTAATACAAAGGGTAGGTCAGACCTTGTTTCAAGAAGATTTTCAAAAATATAAATCAGAGAGATTTTATTGTCTGTTGAGTGGAAAGATTCCAGGATTAACTTTTTGTGTTATTTAAATTTTATAATTTTAAATGTGTTACTTCAGTTTAAATTACCTTAATGTAGATTAGTAATTAAATCAGAAATGCATTGTTCAGTGGAACTGTTTTAATACTAAACTAGATTTAAATGTAGTTAGAATTAAGAATATGAAAAAAGAGCTGCAACAGATGAATGTGAGAAAGTACTTAGATACCTGTCTCACATTAAAGGTAAACAGCAGGGTTTTA
>NW_006284339.1:42204-72861 GCF_000327345.1 Myotis davidii | reverse complement strand
AAGAGGGAATATTCTAATTAACCCTCATACCATCATAAAGATGGTGGTGCCCACAGCCAATAAGGAGGGAATATGCTAATTGCTGCCACGCCCTCAAAGAGGGCGGCACCCACAGCCACAAGATGGCAGCGCCCAGTCCCCTCAGCCCCGCTGGGGTGGCAGGCAGGCCCAGCCATTCCTCATGTCTGCCTCCAGAGACCCCTAGTCCCCTCAGCCCCCCAGCCACCCATGGCTGCCCAAGGCTCAGGTAACCAGGCCGGCCAAGGCTTGTGCTGCTGGCAGTGGCAGCAGCAGATGTGTGATGGGGGGGTGTCTTCCCCTGATTGCTGGGTCGCCTCCCCTGAGGGCTCGTGGACTGTGAGAAAGGGCAGGCCGGGCTGAGGAACCCCCTTCAGTGCATGAATTTTCATGCACCGGGCCTCTAGTATGTACATAAGGAGACTTAAGTAATACTTTAAACAATAAAGAATTAAAAATATATATGTATAAGCATACTCCCTCTAAGAGGTATGGAAAATGGCTTTCAGTTATCTCAATTTCTTTGCCTGATACTGATGAGACCAATGTTACACCATCAATCCCCAAATGGGTCAATTTATTTTTCTCTCTTCCTGGACAAAATCTGTACACAGAACCCTGAGCAGCTGTCTCCTCAAATAGCTGTTATGTTCACATGGAGCTTCCGGCAAAGAATAGACTGTGTCCTTTTTAGTGCTACTCAAACTTGCAGACTGAAGATAATTCTTTCTTACTGATTTTTTCCCCCAGAAATGTCAACTGGTAATAGCAAGACCAGAGAACACCTATTCACAAACCCATCATAAAAAATATAATCTTAAAATTTGATGAACAAATGCAGTTGTTAGAGCCTTAAAGGTTAAGGTGTAAGCCTTGTTTGTTACACAAATTGATCCCTATTCATTTGAGGAATCAAAATGAGTTTTCAAAAACAATTAAAGAACAAAGGAACTTGATCCTCAACTTAGGAGATACATATACTGAGGCCAATCATTTGCTGAATTGATTATAATTAACCACTACATCAAAATGCTCTTTCCAACTACTACTCTTATATAAAATTTTATGGTAGCATTTTCAAATGCATTAACACTAGAAAAACTTTTGTAAAAATAGCACAATAAAAACAGGAAATTATGGAGTAAGAAAAGAATAGTAATTACAAGCAAAGAAGCAGAAACTCTGGAGACAAAAACCATATTAGTGAAATGCCACTGAACATCAAGAGTTCATTTTACCTGCCCCACTGTTCGCAGAAAACTAAATTTTAGTATTTTCCATGAGCCAAAGAAATGCTTTAGACAAGATATTTGAACTATTTTTTTTCAGCTTCTTAATCTGAAAAATTGAATTGCTACTAGGAAATTGTAGGAAGAAATGGGGGAAAGTCATAGCTGTAATAAGAGAAAATTGAAAGCATTTTGATAAAATTTGATGGAGATATTTTCAGTTTAATACAAGATAAGTTATAATGAAAGCTAAGTTATAATTTCAGGTAGTTTAATGGGTGGTAGTGATTATGTGTCAAAAAGAAGACCCCAAATAAAACTCATATTAGTCTCTGGAAGCTTAATTGTTGTATCATACTGATTCTATCACTTTCTAGCTGTGAGACTTCAGGCAAGTTACTTAACCATACAAGCCTTCCTTTTTCTTACTTATAGAGTGAAAATTATAATATCTTCTTTGTAAGGTTATTGTGACAATTTAATGAAAATGCATATGAAAATTTTAACATAATACATAAAATGATAGCTTGCTTAATATTAATACTATCATTACTTGGGATTGATATTGGACTTCATGTTAATATTCACTTTGTGTTAGTGTTGTTATTAGTATTATTTATAACTAGAAGCCTGGTGCACAAAATTCATACACGGGTAAGGTCCTTAGGCCTGGCCAGCCATCAGAGCCAATCAGGTTCCCCACCTCCCAGCCTCCCATCTCCTCCATCCCTCGTTGCCCATGTGCCACCACCATCACGCAATTCCCTGCCTCCTAGCCTTCCCGCCTCCTCCTTTCTTTGCTCCAATCTTCTGTGTTGCCCCCCAGTGGTCAGCGCACATCATAGCGTGCAAGCAAACTCCCAGTCTCCCAGTTGAACTCCCAAGGGGACAATTTGCATATTAGCTTTTTTATTATATGGATTATAATCAGTGTTTTCAACTTGAAAGGGACTAAGATGACAAATTATTTTTTCAAATGCATCATAACATAGATTTTAGAGCTCATGCTTGAGTTAAGAATTTCAGGGTTGCCTTAGTTGGTTTGGCTCAGTGGATAGAGTGTCAGCCTGTAGACCAAAGGGTTCTGGGTTTGATTCCCATCAAAGGCATGTACCTCAGTTGCAGGCTCCTCCCTGGCCCAGGTCCTGGGGCACGTGCAGGAGGCAACTAATCTATGTGTTTCTCTCACATCGATGTTTCTTGCTGTCTCTCTTTCTCCTCCACTGTCCCTAAAAATCAATGGAAAAATATCCTCAGGTGAGGATTAACCAAAACCAAACAAACAAAAAAAGAATTTTAGGGCTGTTGGAATAAAATGAATGTGTTTTATATGTAAGATGGGTATAAATTTTGCAGGGCGTGGGGTGGAATGCTGTGGACTAAATATTCCTGTCTTCCCAAAGTTTATATTGTTGAAGCCTTAATTACCAATTTGATGGTATTTGGAGGTGGGGCCTTCAATAAGGGTTAGATTATTAGATTAGGCCATGATATTGGGACCTTCATGATAGAATTAATGCTCTTGTGCAGAGGAAGAAATATGAGGGTTCTCTTAATCTGCCCTTCAAGGAGATTGCAAGAATTCAGCAATCTGCAAACCAGTAAAAGTGTTTTCACTAGATAATGAATCTGCTGGCACCTTGATCTTGGTCTTCCTAACCTCTGAATTTTGAGAAGTGTTTGTTGCATAAACCATCCATTGCATAGTATTTTGTTAAAGCAGCCTGAGCATAATAACATGCCAGGATTCAGATTTCTGTATTGGTGTTTTAAAATGACTGCAAGGGAGAAGTTGGAAAAGGGATTTTTGAAAGTAAGAAAAGCTCCAAAACCAAATTTAAAAAAAAAATTTATAGACTCTCTTAAAATGTTGGTTTACATTATTTCAATCTCTCCTTCTTAATATATCAATGTATATAATTATATATGGGTATTCTCCTAATTGGTTTATAAATGTATCAGTTTACAAATTTAGAATTATTCTGTACCTAGAGCTGGACTACCAAGCTCTTCACTCATTAGTTTTATAAACTTGGTCATGATAGTGACAGAAATAGAATATTGGGGACCAGCTATAATTGTAAGAAATATTAATCATGCTCTGTTAACTGTGATTGTTTTGTTCTGATTAAAGAAGGCACATTCTAACCTGGCTGGGGGTTGCACACAGGACCTGGGAGCTCACCTGGAAATGCAGCCCATCCTTCACATCCAGAAGCTGCCTATTATCATAGAAAGATTAACGACCTGTGGCGGAAACCAGAGCTACCAGCCCTTTGTGTATGGCCAGCCTTTTAAAGAACCCCAAGCTTTTGCAAATCTACCTGTAAACTGACCATTTGGCTACCCCTTTGCCTACTTCCCCATGCACTGGTAATCTTTGTCCTTATCCAATATAAGCAGCTGGCTTATGGTGAGGTGCAGAGCAGATTTTTGTGGATGACCTGCTGCTCTCCCATACTGCTGGCATTATCGGAATAAATGCTCATATATGATTCAACATTATCTCTGCTGAATTGGCTCAAGTAGTGACAGGCAGCCTGGATCTATATTGTCTAGTTACAGTCACTTCATATTATAATTTCTCTGTGCCTT
Organism: Myotis davidii; assembly: GCF_000327345.1. Lineage (NCBI taxonomy): Eukaryota > Metazoa > Chordata > Mammalia > Chiroptera > Vespertilionidae > Myotis > Myotis davidii. Next base: position 69,019 of record NW_006284339.1, on the reverse strand, counting down.
GGTTTCTCCGTCTGAAAAATGGGAATAATTATAGTAATACCTATGTCATTGAGCTTTTGTGACAGTTAAATGAGTTAACATCTGAGAAGTATTAAATAATTCCTGGCATATACAATGTTCTGTAGAAGTATAACCTGTAAGCATTAGTATGCTTATATTACCATGCCAAAATTTCATTCTACAATGTAATATTTTCAAAGCTATATAATATTAGTATCAGTATAATCTAATGTATATAATCAATCCCTTATCATTTGGTATCTATACTAATAAAAGGCCTGTGGCTGTGACACGATAATGTGGAATGACCAAACAATCAGTCACCAGGAAGTCCAGAGTCCAGAACACCGCGGCCCCAGCAGGGACATGCACCCCAATTGGGGGCATGGCAGCCTGCAAACCACCAGCGCCCCAAGCCCAGGCCAGCCTCGCCCCCCAGCAGGGACCCACACCCTGATCGGGGTCTGCAGGTGGCTGGCCTGCAGACCTCTGGCACCCCAAGTCCAGGACAGCCTCGCCCCAAGCCCAGGCTGGCCTTGACCCCAGCCAGGACTAGCAACCCGATTGGGGGCATGGCCAGCCTGAAAACTGCTGGTGCCCCACGCCCAGGCTGGCCTTGCCCCCCAGCAGAATTGGCCCTTGGTGGATCGGCCATTGGTCAGCTTGCTGTCAACAGCCTGACAGTCAGGAATCGCATTCACCCGCACCCAGGACCCAGAGAGCAGGGAAGCGGGAGCCCTATCCCTCACAGAATCAGCCATGTTCAGCTTACTGTCAGCGACCTGAAAGTCAGGAATCCTCTTCACCCACACCCAGGACCCAGACAGGTTGTTATTGTTTAATAAATTTATATATTACTTTCATATACATTTTTCTAACTTTCTTTAATCTCTGACACTTCCATTATAGAGAAAGGGCAAATAGTGACATTAAAATATTTCTTCTGATTAATTTCCTTTCAATGTGCATAAATTTGTGCACCAGGCCACTAGTTTCTAATAATTCTCTCTTTTTTTCACTTTTTTATTACTCCAATAAACATCCTTACAACTAAATATTTCTTCATATATCACCTGTCAGGCAATAATACCTATGAATTTCATCAAAAAAATGACTGGATTTTTGCCTGATTATTCTATAGCAAGTCTTATCAGTCCAAATATTACCTGTCATCTTTTTAATGTTTTACTTGTAAATATGAGCAGTCAAAGGGTTTAGACAGATTTTATTAGTAACTTAGGAATATTAGGTATCATTAAACTGTTCACACCTCCTGTCCAAGTACAAGTTTTATTTCATTATGTTTAATTCTTTACTCATGCCCTGCAGATTTTTTCTTTTTTTAAAAGCTTTATTGTTGAAAGTATTATATATGTCTCCCTTTTTTCTCCCTTTGACCCGTTTGGGCCAGCCCTTGCCCCCATCCCAGGTCTTCACCACCCTATTGTCCGTGTCCATGGGTTATGCATATATGCATACAAGTTTTTTGGTTGATCTCTTTCTACCCAACCCTGCCTTCCCTCTGAGATTCGAAATTTTGTTCCATGCTTCTATGTCTCTGGATCTATTTTGATAGTCACTTTATTTTATTCATTAGATTCCATATATGAGTGAGATCATGTGATACTTGTCTTTCTCTGACAGGTATTTCTTTATATAGGTTGCAATTATTTCTTATTAAGTACATCCTTAGTATTTTTGGAAAAGCTTTTTCTGTTGTTGTATCTTATTTTGTTTGCTTCCCATGGGAAATACATTCAAGCTTGGTATGAATATTTTTGATCCTTATCCAGATTTTGCCCTGAACTTAGAGTCAAGTGTAATTATAGGGTTGAACATAGCTTAAATATCCCTATTGTAAGACAATTATGAAAACCTCTAAGTTGCTGTAAAATTGTGATGCACCTGCAGGTATGCAACTATCATATATATTGACTCTATACATACTGTGGTGCAATGAAATAAACAATGCAGGAAAATGTTGATGCTATTAAATCTGACTTTACTCAATATATCATAATTATGATTAGATTGAATAAAATGGTTTGATTTAATACATCACAACTTATGTAACAAATTGCATAATTTTTTTTTGTAATATCGACCTTAATTTTATAGTAGCAATTAAAAATTGTAGCAAATAGAAATAAAAGTGCCTTAATTGATCCTTCCATTTGAAATCACTTTTTAATATTTTTACTGAATTTATTGAAGTTACAATGGTTAATAAAATCATATAGGTTTCAAGTGTACAATTCTATAAGACATGATCTATATAGGGTATTGTGTGCTCAACACCCAAAGTCAAGTCTCCTTCTGTCATATTTATATACCCTTTACTCTCTTCTACCAGTCCCCACCCTACATTCCCTCTGGTAATCACCATACTGTTGTCTATGTCTACCTATACTAATAAAAGCCTAGGTGGTCCTCACGCCCTCACATGCTACCCTTACATCATCACAAGATGACCACCACAAGATGGCCGTCAGGAGAAGACAGTTGGGGGCCACCAGGCTTGCAGGGGAGGGCAGTTGGGGGTGATCAGGCTTACAGGGGAGGGCAAGTGGGGGCCATCAGGCCAGCAGGGGAGGATAGTTGAGGGTGATCAGGCTGGCTGGGGAGCAGTTAGGCATCAATCAGGCCAGCAGGGAAGTGGTTAGGGGGTGATCAGGCTCTCAGACAGAAGCGGTTAGAGGCAATCAGGCATGCAGGCAGGCGAGTGGTTAGGAGCCAGCTGTCCCGGGTTGAGAGAGGGATGTCCGACTGCCAGTTTAGGCCTGATCCCAGGGCCTGGCAGTCGGACATCCCCCGAAGGGTCTCAGATTGGAGAGGGTGCAGGCTGGGCTGAGGGACACCTCCCCTCCCCCCGCAGTGAATCAACTTCATGCACCAGGCTTCTAGTTGTTAACATAAAATAATAGAACATTTTAATAAAAATTAATATTTTTTCTTGAACATTAACTTATCGGCAGAGGGGAGAGCAAGAGAACCCTCTGCTTTTTTGGCTCTGAGAGCTGGATAGAACAGCTGAACGTGCCGGATCCGGCCTGCAGGCCGTAGTTTGCCCATGGCTGCTCTAGTCTATAATAATAAAAGGGTAATATGCTAATTAGATTGGACAGGTGAATGACCTTCCGGATGTCCTTCCAGATGATCTTCTGGATGAAGCCGCGGTGCAGCAGCAGCAGTGGGGAGGTCCTGAGGCAGAGGAGGTTGGGGCGATCAGGCAGGTAGGCAAAAGGCTTAGGGGCAATCAGGCAGGCAGGCAGAGTGTTTAGGGGTGATTAGGCCGGCAGAGAAGTTAAGGACAATCAGGCAGGTAGGCAAGCGGTTAGGAGCCAGCAGTCCCAGATTCCAAGAGGGATGTCTGACTGCCAGTTTAGGCCTGATCCCATGGCAGCCGGATATCCCCTTGAGGGGTCTTGGATTTTGAGAGGGTGCCAGCCAGGCTGAGAACCTCTCCATGCACGAATTTTGTGCACTGGCCCTCTAGTACAAACAATTGTTGGTGAGGATGTAGAGAAAAGAGTGCCTTCATGTATTGTTGGTGGGAATGCAGATTGTGGACTTCTTGATGATAGCCATTCTGACAGGTGTGAGATGATAGCTCATTGTGGTTTTAATTTGAATTTCTCTGATGATTAGTGACATTGAGCATCTTTTTATTTGTCTGTTGGCCATCTGTTTGTACTCGTTGGAAAGGTATTTATTCAGGTCCTTAGCCCATTTTTAAATTTGGTTCTTTATCTTCCTGGTGTTGAGTTGTATGAGTTTTTTATAAATTTTGGATATTAACCCCTTATCAGATCATCACTGGTGAGTATGTTCTTCAATTCAGTGGGTAGTCTTTTCATTGTGTTGATGGTTTGCTTTGCTGTGCAAAAAATATTTTAGTTTGCCCTGACTGGTTTGGCTCAGTGCATAGAGTGTCTGCCTGCAGATCGAAGGGTCCCAGGTTCGACTCTGGTCAAGGGCATGTACCTGGGTTGTGGACACATCTCCAGTAGGGGGTGTGCAGGAGGCAGCTGATTGATGTTTCTCTCTCATTGATGTTTCTAACTCTCTATCCCTCTCCCTTCCTCTCTGTAAATAAACCAATAAAATATATTTTTTAAAAAATATTTTAGTTTGATATAGTCTCACTTGTTTAATTTTTCTTTTGTTTCCCTTGCTCAAGGAGATATATCAGAAAAACTATTACTAAGAGAAATATTCAAGATTTTACTGCCTATATCTCCTTCTAGGATTTTTATGGTTTTGAGTCTTATATTTGAGTTTTTAATTGGTTTTGAATTTATTCTTATACATGGTATAAGAAGGTGGCCTAGTTTCATTTTTTTGAACATATCTGTCCAATTTTTCCTATACCATTTATTGAATCTACTGTCTTTCCCCCATTGGATGTTCTTGCCTCCTTTGTCAAATATTAATTGACCATATAGTCATGGTTTTATTTCTGAATAGAATCACTTCTAATGAGTAATTTTGAGGCAGGTGTTTTTATGTATTTGTATGTATGCCTAGTGTGTGTGTGTGTGTGTGTGTGTGTGTGTGTGTGTAATTTGCTCAAGTTGTTCTGTTAAGTATGATTAGATATAAGCTTAGGACAACCTGAGACAAAATGATGCATTTGTCTAGTTTTTACTTACATTATACCATCTTATCCTCATAGCAATACATTTCAGAGGTCAGAAGCTCTGGTGTAGTTTAAGGATGTTGCCTAAGTTTACAAATGCAGTTGCTATCATGGCTCATGTGCTTTCTGATCTTATGGCCAGTGGTGTTTTTTTTACTGTATCTCCCAAGAAAATCACAGTCTATATTTTTTCAAGTCTTATTATAATAATCTGAAAGCTATCCACAGTTAGTTTTGCAAAATGTCATATTTATCAAATAATTGTTACAACCATAAGCAAGGCTTTTGAAAAGTTTTGGATAAATAATATGAAAAGAAATTTTAACAAAATGGACATTAAGAAAGACCTCCCAGTTGCCAAATGTTACAGAGTCCCCCTACACAATTTTTGGAGAGAATCTGAATTTGTTTTTGTTAGGCACATTCTTGCTCTCTATTATGCTCTGCCTGGGGCTCTCACCCCTCCCAGTGATTGTTCTATTATTCTCATGATAGGTTTCATGATTAGTGGCCTTCAGTTTCTAATAAACTGCCTCACTATTTCCAGTGACCACCTACATCTGGCCCCCACCTAAACCTAGTCTGACTGCTTACTCTGACTGACCCTTACAAGAGACATAAATATCCTTCTCCTCCTACTCTGCCCTGCTGATGTCATTTTGGTCTCAGCCCTACTTCTAGCAGATGAAATAATCTATACTAATAAAAGTGTAATATGCTAATTAGACTGGATCAAACAGACATCCTACGTCCTTCCAGATAAAACTGGGGCCCAGCTTGGGGGAAGCCACCCCAGAGGCAGGGAAGCTGCTTACAGTCCCAAGTGCCTATGGCCAGTCCAGGTAAATGTGTCCCAGGTCCCAGGTGCCTTCGGCCAGCCCGGGTCCAGCCTGGTTCCCAGGTGCCTGCAGCTGGCCAAAGGAAGGAAGCCTGGGTCCTAGGTGTGGGGGCTGAGGCAGAGGTGGTTAAGGGTAATCAAGTAGGCAGGCGAGTGGTTAGGGATGATCAGGCAGACAGGCAGAGTGGTTAGGGGCAATCAGGCAGGCAGGCAGGCAGACAGGCAAATGGTTAGGAGCCAGCAGTCCCGGATAGCGAGAGGGTGCAGGCCGGGCTGAAGGACCCCCCTTCCCTCCGCCCCCCACACCCTGTGCACAAATTTCATGCACCGAGCCTCTAGTAAATTTATAATTCTTCACCCCTTTTAGCTTCGTGCATTCCTACTTTGGTGAACCCAAGTTTTGTGCTTTATTAAGCACAGGAGAAGTAAAAAGGTTTTATACCTAACGCTTTCTACTGAGCTATTGTTATGACTCAAATTTCCTAAACTATCTGAATTACCTTGACTTGTATGTAGGAGGTGTCCATTAATGAAACATTACAAAGAAATCCTCAAAAATTGTAATTTACAACTACATAAAATAATTCTGAATGAGTTCTACATAATCAGTGATTGTGCTATGAACACACTATAGTAGAAATGAAAAGTGAACGACCACTTTCAGGAATTTCTAAGTGGTAACTGTTTTTATCTGAGGAAGTCAGTTTTTCTGATAAACTAAATAAGGAGAGAATTTCTCAATCATTAGACTAAAGGAAGAAAAATATACTTCTAAAACAAGCAGATATTGGCTGAAATAACACAAGAAACAAAATGGGCAGCCAAGGAAAACCCAGACTAAAATTTTCTCTTTAGGACAACCAACACTTCAAAAACTTGGTTGAAATTGAGCAATTTGTATTTAGTTACCTACTATGTGCAATGGAATGAAATTAACATTTATTTTCTGTTAAATGTGTGCCCACAACTAGAAGCTCATTATTATTATTAGTAGTAGTACTGTTAATGTAAGAAAACATTCAAACCTGTAAAGCATTATTGTGAGTCTATTTGAGCCCAACTGTCGACAATTGCTGGGAAGCAGAATCTCAACATATTGAGATAATGCTCTGGAGAATGGTGGTTTTTTTCACCTATTTTTATAAATTACCATCAAAATGTGGAGACTTAGGTGGTTTACATGAAATCCACTTGTGATAGATTAGGGAGGTGAGAAAAAGCAAAGTGGGGAAAGAGGGGACTCTGGAACTAGATAAAAAGTAAAATAATAGACACATGCTTCTTTTTTAAAATATATTTTGTTGATTTTTTACAAAGAGGAAGGGAGAGGGATAGAGAGCAAGAAACATCGATGAGAGAGAAGCATTGATCAGCTGCCTCCTGCACACTCCCTACTGGGGGTGTGCCCGCAACCAAGGTACATGCCCTTGCCTGGAATCGAACCTGGAACCCTTCAGTCCGCAGGCCGATGTTCTATCCACTGAGCAAACAGGTCAGGGCAACACATGCTTCTTTTACATAGGTGGGTGCAGGATAGTTAACAGTCAAGAATTAGCATAATAACAATAACAACTAGGGAATTTGTGGTCTGGCACTGTTTGTTGTGCTCTGAGGGGTCCAGAAAAAAGGAATTTACAAGTTACCCTGGTATTCCACAGGTATGTTACCTTAAATGCAAAATGACAATAGGCTCAGTAAGGATCAAAGTTGATCTTTGTCAGGAAAGCTACTGGCCTAGGACTTGACTACCCCTATAAGCTGCTTTTCAATGAAAGGTTTTAATTTCAGACCATCCTTTGTGGTTACTTTAGGTCTCTTGTGCTTACAAGGTCTCCAAGCAGGCCTTCCATGAGTTAGTCAGGTTAGCATGTGGCCCTTTTTCATCCACAATACTAACAGTAATATTTATGAATCTTCACAACTCTTGGAGGAAAGTGGTATCAACCTGATTGCACATCTGAGAAAACAGGAGCTCACAGAGGTAAGGAAGCAAAGTTTTATCAACCTTCAAGACTTTCAAACACTCCATGTAGTGGATACTTTAATTCTCAGTTTACAGGTGGTGAACCTGACACCCATAGAGGTTATGTAACCTGTAAAAGCTCACACAGGTGGTGAATAGTCTGACTGTAACTCTAGCATTATAGCTGGATTTCTTTTATCTACTAGTGGTTTTCCAATTTAAGCTTGCATCAGAATCATCTTGTTAAAACAGAGGTTATTAGAGACTACTAAACTCAATCCCCAGAGGTTTTGAATCAGAAAGACTGAGGTGGGGCCCAAGGGTTTGCATTTCTAAAAAGTTCCTGGTGATGCTGCTTCTAATACAGGGACTCCACATTGATAACTGGTCAGGAAATAGTAGCTAAGGAGAAAAAGAACTCAACTACTAGTATAGTTTTATTCGAACAAAGAAATTGAAAGGCTAATAGGGATATTGTCAGAAACATAATGGTCAATTACAAATTCGATGTGGAAAGCAAAAGACAACCATAGATGGGATTTTAAGGTGTTGTCATAGGGATGACTGTAGTTGTGATAAAGAAATAGGCTACCTATTTCTTCTAACTTTTCATTCACTTCATCAGAAACTAAATAAGATATTCAGAGTGAAGCTATAGTATATGGCTTTTTAATTACTCTTTATTTTTCATTTGGCATGACATTTTTAGCAATAGAGAGCAATGCCAAAGAACCCTTTAACTAAAAAATTTTCATTTCTTCCCTTTCATTTGTTATTTTTTTTGTATGTTGTTGTTTTTTCTTTTTTAAATAAATAACCTCATTTTAAGTGATAGACAGGAATTTTTTCCGTTAATGTTAAAAGGATCAAGTAAATTAGATTTGAGATGTTTAATTAAGTCAGTTCACAGACAAATGGACTTGATGAGTGGCAGGTTAGTATGGTGAAGTCCACAAGGAACAATTGCAATTAGAATAAACCTGCGGTCATAAGATTAAGATTTTTTTCAAGGTCAAACCACAGAACTCATTTGGGAAAAAAAATAAGATGCAGACAAAGAATCAATACTAAAATCCTTTACTGGACACATAAACAATGTAAGAATAGCTGTGAACTCTAATCAACACCTATTTCCCATTGATCCTGGGGATAAATTGTGGCATGAAAATATTTTATAAATAAGCATACATCTGTATCTCATTATTTCCTCTAAAGGATTGAACTATGCATGGAAAATATTTTAGTCTCACTAGAGGGAGAGGCATACTTCTTCATTCAGTGTCCAGAAAGTGTTTTTTGTTTTATATTATTAAATTAGTGGAGTATAATCTATCAGTTGGAGACTAAAAACAAATTTATTTTAAAGAATATACTAGCTCATTAGGTGTGGGCTTGACCCCCAGTGTGGGGTGTGCAGGAAGCAGCAAATCAATGATTCTCTCTCATCATTAATATTTCTATCGCTCCCTCTCCCTTCCACTCTGAAATCAATAAAAATACATTTTAAAAAGAATATACTAAATAGAAGGAACAAAACCACGACCTAGGGCAGAAGTTCTTTATTTTTGCCATGGCAATCAGATACTCTATGAACCTTTTCCTACTAATATTTTTAATGCATAAAACAAATAGAATTTCAAAAAATATTATAATCAATTACCAAATATTAAAAACTAAATTTATATCATACTAATATACATATCTCTTTATCAATGCATTGATAACAAAATAACATATTTTAGAAAAGCAAGCTAAAATTAATGTTTGCTATTTCTGTGTGGATAATTTCTGCTTATTTTGAATAAAGTCTTTAACCTGTCATATTGGACATCCAATCAACTTAATTTTTCATTCTTTCTTGCATTGTTCAAAAAGCAGAAATATCTATTTGCAAAGATATATTATAGAAAATAAAGTTAAAACTTTCATAACTCTTTAAAATTTAGGAATAGGTTTTTCATAGTGAACACTAGCATTGTCCCAGGCTTTTTGAATTAAAATCTAATTGTAGAAAGTTTTTTTCTAACAATCTACGAGTTCATCTTTAGCTAGTATAACATTTTTTATACAGTTTATATCAGAAAAAAAAGATTGTGAAACCATGGTTTAACTTTAGTGCTATTAATGAAGAAACATCTTTTGAAAGTGTTCTGATGTGTTTTAGAAGTTTGCAGATTTCTCTTTTCAAATAAATTGACAGAGAATTTTATATCTCCACTTCATTTTGGTAAAGCATTTCCTACAGCATTTAAAGTTTGTAAGAATGTAGGTCTCTACTCTCTTCTTCCTTATCGGGACTAAAGGATTTTAAAGAAGAATTTGTAATGGTAACTTCAGGATCTTGAAAGATTTATCTCATTCATGTGGCTAAAATATCTATCAATTCATCCAATAAATAAAATATTTTCTTTCAAAGTGAGCTGAACAAGATTTTTTTTAAGAAAAGGTGAAATTTTTGCTCCTGGTTTGAACCATTACTGCAAGCCTTGTGTTGGAAGCCATTGAAGTTCCATGTAGTAAAATATAATATTCCCTTATTTTAAAAAATATTTTAAAAGGAAAACACTCAGAAATGTAAATCTGAATTTATTGACAACATTTATGTTTCTTGACCAAACTTCTTTCAGGCTTACTGAAAAAATTTCTGTCGCCAGTGCACATCTCTATAAAAAAAACAGTAAGTGATAATGACAAAAGAAAATTCATTTTTGCATTAAAGTAGCAAAAGCAGATGCATTATCAACCATTGTAGAAAATCCATCTGTGCAAAGAGTATGATGCTAATTTTCCAGTCAAATATTTGTTTGGCAAAATGACTTTTTACCATTTCCAAATATCAACAGCTTCTGCAGTATTCAAAGGGGACTCACAAAATACTATTTCTCTTTTTTTTAAGTGTCAGTATGTACACCATTAGCAAAATAAAACTGTGGGTTACATTAAAAGATGTATATAGCTTCATCTAGTAACATAGTTAATGGGAATGTTAGAGCTGCCAATTTCTTGATAATTTGCTTCAAGAATTGATCACAACATTTTCCCTTTCATCCACAGACCATCTTGATCTCTTCCAGGCTATGTGACTTTACTAAAGTTTCTGTAATAGAATGATAATCAAATACTAAGAATCTCATGACAGGTCTAATAACTACCATAATTTTAAAGTAATAATGAGCATATATATTTCAAAACTGAAAAATAAATTAAGAAAACATAGACAATTTTTATTGGTGACAAAAGCACATACACTACCAATGATACTGTGATTTGATTCCTGCATTCATAAGGAAAGTTCCTGGGGCTGAAATGTATCCATGAGTCTCTTGAGGACCTGCAGACCCAAGCTTAAAAGAGGTTTACCAATGGACAAAACCGTTACTCAGAATTCTACCTATTTTATACACAGAGTCTTCGTTCAATTTTCTACAGATGAATTAAGCAATTTTCAGTTATTCACATGGCTCTCCTCACTTTCCTTAGTGGGTTTAAGCCTAGAATGATTTTTTTGTATCTTATTTATTTTATTATTTTCTAATTATCTCTAATAATATTCTAAGATAGGATGAAAATGAGACATTTAAGATTCCCCTACAAGTGGATAAAGTCCCAAACAAGATGAACCCAAAAAGGCCCACACAAAGACACATCATAATTAAAATGCCAAAGGTTAAAGACAAAGAGAGAATCTTAAGAATAGCAAGAGAAAGATAGTTACCTACAAGGGAGCACCCATACAACTGTCAACTAATTTATCAACAGAAACTTTGCAGGCCAGAAGGGATTGGCAGAAAATATTCAAAGGAATAAAAAGCAAGTACCTACCACCAAGATTACTCTACCCAGCAGAGCTATCATTTACAATCGAAAAACAGATAAAGATCCTCGCAGACAAGAAAAAGCTAAAGGAGTTCATCGCCACCAAAACAGCACTACAAGAAATGTTGAGGTATCTTCTTTAAGGAAAAGAAAAAGAGATAAAAATATGAATAATAAAATGGCAATAAATACATTTATCTATCAACAATTACTTTAAATTTAAATGTATTAATGCTTCCATCAAATGTGGCTGAATGGATAACAGAACATAACTTATGTATACTGTCTATAAGAAACACAATTCAGATTGAAATACTCACGCAGACTGAAAGTAAAGGGATGTAAAAAATATTTTATGAAAATGAAAATGAAAAAAAGCTGTGATAGCAATATTTATAACAGACAAAATAGCCTTTAAAATGAATGCTGTAACAATAGACAAGTTAAGACACAGCAATTACACTTCTCAGTATTTATCTGAAGAAACTCATAACACTATATTGAAAAGACATATACATCCATATGTTTATTGCAGAATTATTTACGATAGCCAAGATATGAAAGCAACTTTGGTGCCCAGCAATAGATGAATGGATAAAGAATAACTGGTGCATGTATAGAATGGAATATGACTTAGCCATAAAAAAAGAATGAAATCTTGCCATCTGCAACATCATGAATAGACTGAAAGGGTACTATGCTGAATGAAATAAGTAAGACAGAGAAAGACAAATTCCAGATGATTTCACTTATATGTGGAACCTGAAAAACAAAATAAACTAACAAGCAGAACAGAAACAGACTTGTAGGTACAGAGAACATTTTGACTGTTGCAAGATGAGAAGGGGTTTTGGGGGGATGGGTGAAATGTGAAGAGATTAAGAAGTATGAATTGGTAGTCAATAATAACCATAGGTATGTAAAATATAGCATAAGCAATCTATACATATAAAAGCCTAATATGCAAATTGTCTCCTTGAGAGTTCGATTAGGAGACCAGGAGCCGGTTGCTCTCTATGATGTGCACTGATCACCAGGGGGCAGTGCAGAATGAAGGAAGGCCCTAGCTGGCAGCCAGCAGCTGAGGAAGGAAGGCCTCGGCTGGCAGCTGGAAGGAAGGCCCTGGCCATCAGCCAAAAGGTCCCAAATGGCCCTGATCACCAGCCAGGCCTAGGGACCCTACCCATGCATGAATTTCATGAGCCAGGCCTCTAGTATAATGTTGCCTATTAAAATATGAATATTTTATCACAATTATAAGGAGCAGTATAGCAACTGACTCCCCATGAAGCACATACCATTCATTTCAGCTCAAGCCCTCTCCTCCCACCTGCATGTTGCTTTCACACCCAGGCCGCTCATTCATCCATAGACCGGTCGCTATGATGATGCACTGACCACCAGAGCCAGATGCTCAACACAGAGCTTCCCCCTGGTGGTCAGTGCACTCCCACAGCCAACCTCCTGTGGCCAGCCAACCTCCCTTAGTACCTTCCCCAAGCCAGCTGGGTGGTCAGTGCACTGCTACAGCCAAGCTTCTGCGACCGGCCAACCTCTTGCAGTCCCTCCCCGCAGCTGGCCAACCTCCCACAGTCCCTCCCCCTGACCAGCCACCCTCCCCCCCATCGGGACTGGATGAGATGGACCTCATCGGCCCTGATCACTGGCCAGGCTGAGGGACCCCCACCCATGCACAAATTGGTGCACTGGGCCTCTAGTATTATAATAATCATGTATGGTGTCATATGGTTACTAGATTTATTGGGGTGATCACTCCTTAAGTTATATAAATGTCTAATCATAGGAGTGTACACCAGAAACTAATATAATGTTGTATGTCAACTATAATTGAAAAAAATTATTTTTCAATTATTGAAAAAAATTATATTACAAATTTTTTAAAAGATTCCTTCATATATCCAAGCTTAACTGCTAGTTTGAATGAAATGAGTCAATAACCTCACAGAACTCTCATGAAATATGTGCATTAGACAAATAATTACCTTGGGGTTGGAGGTAGAAGAGGAAGGTTCAAATGACAAGAATTTTTGCACCAAAGACAACAAAGATGCAAAGTGGCAATTACAAAAAATTATACAATAGCTTTGCTATTTCTTCCCAATATAACTACATCCTGTTGTTTTAATTGTGTTCAATTTTGAGAATATGAAATTTATCTAAATTCAAATGCAGTAAAAAATTTTATAAATTCAAAAAATTCTTGTGTAAGCACTTTAACTTTGATAAATCCTTTTTCTCATCTATAATATGGAAGTAATAATAATACCTATATCATAAGATTATTGTCATGATTAAGTGCCAAAATCTATATATGTAAAAAGCCAGGGGCCATTGCACCTGAACAGACAACTGAACCGACGACCAAACAGGCTGAGTGGGGCGACAAGGCCAGCAGGGGAGTTAGTGAGGGACAACCAGGCTAGCAGGCAGAGGTGGTTAGGGGATATCAGGCTGGCAGGGGGGCCAGTAGGGACAATCAGGCAGGCATCTAGGTGAGCAGTTAGGAGCCAGAGATCAAGGATTGTGAGAGAGATGTCCAACTGCTGGTTTAGGCCTAATCCCGGGCCTCCAGTACTATAATAAGCAAAATACATGCAATATCAGGTAAGAAGCATTTTGATGCAAAAAAAAAAAAAAAAGCAATCTGGCTCAGGCCTAAACCAGCAGTTGGACATCCTCCGAGGTGTCCGGGATTGGAGAGTGTGCAGGCTGGGCTGAGGGGACCCCCTCATGCATGAATTTCATGCACCAGGCCTCTAGTTAATATATAAAATTCAAAGCACAAGGAGAACATAGACATAGTCAATAAATCTTATCATTCACTAGCATCACCATTACTCTAAAATAGATATTATTTAAAGCACAAAGGGGAGTCATTGAAATATTTTAAGCAGTTAGCACAATGATATTTGTATTATTGAGAAATACTGGTGGTAATAATAGTGATGGCAGCTTTTGGTAATACTATATTTTATATTATTTTTAATATCAGCATACTAGTTATGGCTATCATTTTAATACTGTTTTAGTTTTGTTTCATTACAGGTAATAACAAGATGAATAAATTTGTTGTAAAGGATCTTGATCCCAAGAATGTCATAGTTTTATTCTATGAAAAAATGCTACTGTGCCAACTGCTTCAGAAATCATTGCTATTAACAGCCTGTCTAAATGAAGGTGAAGATGACTTTGGAGTAAGGAGAATTTGGGGAAGAAAATAACAGAAACTTGCTTATCATAGAAAGGACAGTAAAACATGCATACACATATCTAGCTTTCAGGCACAAATAAAAAAAATAATGTGTTTATTTATGATACTTTATTAAAAGTTTATTATATGTTAAGCACTCTTGTAGATGCTTGGGATATATCAGTCAAAAAATAAATTTAAACAAAGCATCTTGCACACATAGATAATATTCTAGTAAGGAAGATGAAGACATATCCTATATAATAAAAGGCTAATATACAAATAGACCAAACTGCAGAACAACCAAACAACCAGTCTCTATGATGTGAGCTGACCACCAGGGGGCACATGTGGAACATGGTGGGCGTTGGCCCCAGTGGGATGGTGGAACATGTGAGTGGGGGCACCAGACCAAGGCAGGGAGCTGGTCATTGTCATCAGGGTGAGCCTCTGGTGGTTACTAAAAATTCTTTGCTCCTGCCTGCCATGGTCCCACCAGGCGCTCACACCTGCTGCTGGCGCTGGACCCACTGCACCTGCTGCTGGCGCCTGGTGCCAGCCCTGAATGCTTGGCGCCATCAGTGGGTGCGAGCAGTGGCTGCTGTTCCTGATCACCCCTCAGGGCTTCTCCACCTCTCCCTGCTCCTGAGGGCCAATCAGGACAACAGCCACTGCTTACACCCACTGATGGCACCCGGCCCTGCTCGTACCTGCTGCTGGCACAGTCATCAATGTGTGGGAGTGGCAGTGATAGGAGCAGGGCAGCCGGCAGACAGGGGATCAGGGGCCACGGTGGGAGGGGCCAGTTGGGGGTGGAGAAGATGGGCCAAGACATGCCCCTGTGCCTACCACAGCCTCACGGCCCACGGTTCCTTTCAAGGTGCATGAATTCATGCACTGGGCCCCTAGTAATAAATAATTATGAATAAATCAATGGTATGCTATACTGAAAGGAGATAAGAGCTATGGGGGAAATAGTAAAGTGGATTGAAGAAATGAGACATTTTGGGGTATGAAAAATTTATAATTCTAAGTGAGAGGTCATAGTATTAGGCCTCATTTAGGCAGTAACATTTGGGCAGACTTGAGGAAGGTGAAGAAGTTAATCACAAAGGACCTGATTAGACACTACCCCAAATAAGACATACAGATGACCAATAGACATAACAAAAGATGTTCATTGTCACTAATCATCAGATAAATGCAAATTTAAACCACAATGAACAATTGCCTCACACCTGTCAGAATCGCTATCATCAAAATAAAAAAAAGTGTTGGCAAGGATATAGAGAAAAGGGAACCCTGGTACACTGATGATGGGAATGCAGACTGATGCAGCCATTGTGGAAAGCAATATGGATTTACCTCAAAAAATTAAAAATGGAACTGCCTTTTGACTCAGTGATCCCACTTCTGAGAATATATCCTAAAAATTCCAAAACACCAGTCAAAAATAATATATACACCCCTGTGTTCATAGCAGCATTATTTACAATAGCCAATATCTGGAAACAGCCCAAGTGCTCATCAGTAGATGAGTGGATAAAAAAAGCAGTGGTACATTTGCACAATGTAAATTTACTTGGAGTTATAAAAGAAGGAACTCTTACCTAAGCAGCCAATAATTGAATATCTTTTTCTCTACAGATTCACCTATTCTGGACATTTTTTAAAAATCTATATATATAAAAACCTAAGTGACCATAATGACTAGTTGATTGAATGCCCAGTCAACCAGTCACTATGATGCACACTGACCACCAGGGGGCAGATGCTCAACTCAGGAGCTGCCCTCTGGTGGTCAGTGTGCTCCCACAGCCAACTTCCTGTGCTCCCTACCCTTGGTCGATCAGTGCCGATCGGCCCCTATTGGGACTGGGCAAAATGGCCCCAATTGCCCTGATGTCTGGCCAGGCCAAGGGACCCCACCCGTGCACGAATTCATGCACTGCGTCTCTAGTATTGAATAATGCTGTAATAACTACGTGTGGTGCCAGTTGCATACTGGAAATGATAGCGGGGCAGGGGCACTTTGCAAAGTATATAGTTGCATTAGAAATCATGCAACAGGCTGTAAGCTTGGATTTTTGGTTTGCACTGGATTCTTTTGCTGTGCAGAAGGCTGTTTTTTTGTTTTCCAGTTTAATGCAATTCCATTTGCTTATTTTTGGTTTTGTTTCCCTTGCGTTTGAAGTTAGATCCATAAAGACATTCTTAAGAACAATGCCAAGGAAATTACCACCTATTTTTTCTTCTAGAAATTTTGTAATTTCAAGTTCTACATTGAAACAGTTAATCTATTTTGAGCTAGTTTTTGTGTATGGTGTAAGATAGTGGTCTTGTTTCATTATTTGCAATAGCCAAGATATGGAAACAACCTAAGTGCCCATTGATGGATGAATGGGTAAAGAAGATGCACGGTGTATGTGTGTGTAATGGAATACTACTCGGCCATAAAAAATCATGAAATCTTGTCATTTGTGACAACATGGATGGACCTTGAGGTATAATGCTAAGTAATTAGAAAGAGAAAGACAAATACTGTGTGATTTCACTCATGTGTGGTATCTAAAAAGAAACAAAGAAGTAAAACAAAAATGAACTCATAGATACAAAGAACAGACTAGTGATTACTAGAGGAGGTGGGGAGTCAAGGTGGGACAAAGGGGATAATGGAATAAATTCTATGGCGATGGAAAACCCTATGGGGTTGATCACTTTGTGGTGTATAACAATATTGAAAAGATAAAGTCATCAAATTGTACACATGAAAAAATTGCAAAGATGGAAAATTTGACCTTGGGTGGTTGACACACAATGCAATATACAGATGATGTATTAAAAAATTTTAAACTTGAAAACTTTTTTAACCAATGTCACCCCAATAAATTTAATTTAAAAAGTAAAAGAATGGTTAAGATGGTAAATTTTATGTTATGTGTATTTTACCACATTTATTTAAAAGTACAAAATTAATTTCTATGTGTATTTCTACTTATGAGTTCTCATTTATGTTATATTAATCTATTTAAATATCCTGTCTTGATGAACATAGCTCATAATAATTCTTGTAATAGGTTAATATTAGTCCTTGAACATTGCTCTCTTTCAAAATGTTTTTGACTATTCTAGGTCCTTTGCATTTTCATATGAATTTCATAATTAATTTATAAATTTCTTTAAAAAGCCAACTGGGATTTTTATACGGATTACATTAACTTTATAATTCAGTTTAAATAACTGACATATTAACAAAATTGAGTCATTTGGCCCCAAAAAATAGCATATAGTGTATCACTCTGTTTATAGCTTCTTTAACTTCTCTCAGCAGCATTTTGAAATGTTCAGTATACACTTTTTGCTTATTTTGTGTCAGATTTATGTCTATGTATTTCATATGTTTTGCTGCTACTGTAAATGTTAACTATTTAAAACTGATTATTTCCTGCTAGTATAGAATGTTGCAATTAATTTTTGCATTTTAATTTTATGTCTTGCAAACTTTTATTTCTAATATCTTTTTTTGTAGATTCATCAGATATTCTGCAAATAAAGACATTATTCTTCCTTCTAATGTGGATGCCTTTTATTTCTTTTTATTCCCTTATTGCCCTGGCTCTAACTTCAAGCAAAATTTTGAATAGAAGTGAAAAATGCTCATCCTTAATATTGTACCCCAATATGTAAAGTGTATTTTTTTCTTGTACTCATTAAAATTTTTGTCTCTATCATTGGTTTTGAGGCACTTGTTTATGTTGTGTCTTGGTGTGATTTTCTTCACGTTGCTTGTGCTTGTGGTTTGTTGAGTCTCTTAGATGTGTGAGTGTATAGTTTTCATAAATTTGAAATTTTCAGCCATTATATCTTGAAATATTTTTTTTATATTTCCCTCTTTCTCTTTTCTCCTTTGGGAACTCTAATTAAACAGGTCTCAGATCACTTGAAATTTTACAATAAATCAGAAATGCTTTCTTTCAATTATTTTTTAATTGTTTTCTCTCTTTTCATTTTAGATAATGTCTATTACTGTACTCAAGTTTATGAACTTCTTCTTCAATATCTAATATTCCATTATTTCCATCCTGTGAACCCTGAAGGAAGGAGGAGGAGGAGGAGGAAGAGGAGGAGGAGGAGGAGGAGGAAGAGGAGGAAGAGAAGGAGAAAAGAAAGAAGAAGAAAAGGAAGAAGAAGACACATACTAAGAAGGCCTCCTGCTGGCTAACTGGTCTCAAACACACACAAAAAAAATAGCCTAGCAGCCACTTCTTTATGAAACCTCTCAGGCAAACTGCACTTCATAGAGAAGACTTTGCACTAAACTGCCTACCTTTGTGCTGAACTGCCTGTTTGTACTGTTCCTATCATCTGAGCCAACTCTTACAGAGGTTTCCTGGAATCCTATTTCTACCAGTAGGATTGAGGATTTCCCCCATCCAATCAGAGCTGTGAAACTCTGACCAATCAGAGCAGCTCTATTTTGACCAATCGGAACAGTGTCTTTTGGATCAATCAAACTGCAAGGATTTGGCATCCTCTTTTGCATGAGGATGGGACAGATGGCAACTAGGGGTGAGAACTTCTATCCATATAAGCTAGCTTCCTTCTGGCTGGTGGAGCACCCTTCCCACAAAAGACTGTAGACTGCATTTCCTCAGCTGGAATACTGGAGATGTCTCCAGGAGCAAAGCAGAGTAGACCAGTACAGCAGAGCAGAGAAGACCACTCCAGAGTAGAGCAGAGCTACCTACTTGAAGAGGGGCCTGGCCCAGGGCCGCCTGGACTAGGGGGCAGCCTCACAGCTGGCTGCTTCACAGTTGAGCTGTTCCACTGCCATACTGTTTTCACAGCCATGCTGAGTCATTGTTTGCACTAAATAAAGTTTCCTTCTTCACCATACCCCAAATCAGGGATTCCTGTTGGCACCAAAGAGAACAGTTAACAATCCGTTGTTTGTTTTTTAGTCTCAGGTATTGGAGTTTTCATCCCTATGAATTTGTTTTGGGTATTTAAAAATATTTTCCATGGCTGGGTTTAACTTTCTTAGCATCTACAATACAGTCATAATAAAAGTTCTGAAGTCCTGCTAGTAATAATATCAGTGTAAGTTTGGGGTTGGTTTCAATCGCTTGAGTTTTCTCTTCATTATGGGGCATATAATCTTGCTTCTTTTCATGCCTGGTACTTATCGATGCCAAACATTGTGAATTTCACTTTTTTGGGAGCTGCATATTTCTGTATTCCTATAAATATTCTTGAACATTCTTATGGGATGCATTTAAGTTGCTAGAAAACAGTTTTATCCATTTCAATCTTGCTTTTTTAAAAAATATATTTTTATTGTTTTCAGAGAGGAAGGGAGAGGGACAGAGAAATAAATACATCAATGATGAGAGAATCATTGATTGGCTGCCTCTTGCATTCCCCCTCAATCTTGCTTTTGAGATTAGTTAGCCGGGTCCCTTTAGTCCAATCTGGTTATTCCCAATATTGACACTAGACCTTTCTGAATTTTCTACCCAGTGCTCTATGAATTGTGAGGCTTTTCCTCTCTACATATTAGAACAGGTACTATTTCTAGTCCTGTGTGATTGCTGAGCACTGTTCCCTCTAACCTCTCAGTTGGTCCTATCCCTGCCTTCAAGTAGTTTCCTCACAAACAGTATTCTACTCAATGTTCAGGGGTGATTATACATAGAAATCTAAAGTGCTCTCTCTATAAATCTTTCTTTTCTTTATTACTTTGATCCATGAATTCTATTCACTGTGATGTCCCCAGATTCTCAGCTCCTACTTCTGAACTCAGGGAGTCTGACAGATTTAGTTTCTATTCCCCTTATCAGCAACACAGCCTAGAAATTCTCTCAAGACAGTAAGGTGGAACAGTTATGGGATTCATATTTTTTGTTTTGTTTTGTTTTTCTCCATCTATCAAATCACTGTTCTCAATTTTCTGATATGCATTGTCTTAGAAACCATCATTTCTTAGGTTTTGTTTGTTATGTTGCCTCCTATTTCTGGGTCACATGAAGTGTTGGTAAATCCAGTCTCTCATACTACACCTTGTCTGGAAATAAAAGTCTCAGTATTTGAACTTTATTAACTTTAAATGAAGTTGCACAATTAAATCCTCAAGGAAATCTTTTGGGGAAAATAGACTATCTATTTGAAGTGTTATCCAGACTTCTATAGAAAATAGAACTTGCATTTTAATGATTTCTTTTAATTGAAATGATTTGTTCATTAATCTTGGAAAACAGCTATTTGTTTCTGTATCACAGAGATAATTGAATCAATGATTAATAAATGTGAATCGTTTCCTTTGTTTTCTCATTGGATACTAGCTTGAAAGAGATTCATCTTTGAAATGAAAGCTCAGAACTAGACATAATGTCAAATTAAAGCTGGTAGAAATGGAGAACACTATACCCTATGAAGGTCTGTATCCTTTGCAAATTCACGTACTTTATCTACAATCACGTCATTATGTATTCTTTTCACACACAGAAAAAGACAATTTTTAATTTTTCTCTATCAGCAAGTAGAATACTTTCACCTTTAAAATTTGTCCCTTGAATAAACCCACTCAAAGTTAGTTTGTTCATTTAGAGTAAAGCTCTATTTTTTGTTCCTTATCACAGAACTCTTATTATATTTCATTACTGAAAAAGATAAAGTAAGTGAATTTTAATAGACTTTAGTTTTTTTGTTTCAAATATATTATCTGATTTAAACTCTCTCTCTCTCTCTCTCTCTCTCTCTCTCTAGCACTTAACACAAAACTAGATTTCATATTGAATGAATAATATATATTTTCTCAAGTTGGGCCCTACCACAAGTGTTTCTTATTCTCTTATTTTGTACTATTTCATTTTACTTTATTATTTTTAGTCTGATTTATTCTAGTAGAAATTTGCATCCTTAACACACAGAGGCAGGAATGACAAGAAAAAAAAATGAGGAGGTGAAATTGATACCGTGACCTTATATTCCTATTAGTATCATAGTACCCAGGCTATATATCCATTAAGCAAATAGTTTAGCTGTTTCAATTTGTAGAAGCTCATATATTTAACTTTTATAAAGCTATTAATGAGCTGTAAGGATAAAATTTGCATTCAGACACCTGAGATTTTCAAATAGTTTTCAGAAATTAGGTCAAAGGCACCAGGGAACGATTTATGAAAATTCTTCCAAGCTCTTAAAGGTCTTGAGCAGCCTCAACATGGAAGTTTCATCAGGACAAAAATGTTTGCAATGACTGTGTGTGTGTGTCTCTGTGTGTGTGAGTGGAGAGAGAGAGAAAGCGAAGAGAAAGAAGAGGGAAACATGCATATTGATAAGGGGAAGCATACATATTGATACTATTGTACATATTCATTTCTTGGTTAACAGATAAACTTTTCTTGCTAAGTAGTTTTATTAAACTTATCCATAGTTTTCCTTTCCTTGTTCTATGTATTTTCCCCTTTTTTATGTTCAATGTATAAATTTGCATTAATTACTTGCCCTGAACATTGCTTGTTAAATATTTTGTTATATTTTGAGAAAAGTGTTTGTACTTTTCTCAACTCTGCAGTGTAAGCTTTCCAAGAGCATAGGCTATATATTCTTTGTAGTCCCTGCCACTTTGTTCTACTTTGAATTTTTTTTTTTATGAAGTGGCTACCTAATCAAAATTATGGACTAACTGATAAATTCAATCATCTGTGAGATTTCTTTTCCTTTAAACTAAATTAAATACTGCCTTTGGTAGTGGATAGCAATGCTAGCTATGGGTAATTTTACCTCTACTATGCTAAATCTAATTAAGAAGCCCAATAAACTGAAATAACAAATCGAAGTTTGTCCTTGACTAGAAAACTCCCCTACTACATGTAAAATGTAATATAATTTTTCAAAATTCAGGATGTTCACAATTCTTCAGGGAAATACTCATTGTAAATGTGAGTCTTACCTATGCTTGTTAATTAAGTTCTCCTACAAAGAAATTATTTGCAAAAAACTGCTGGTAACCTTAAAAATAAGAGTGGTAATAATTTTTTGAAATTTAAAAATTCAAAAATGCAAAAAGAGTGGAAGGCAATTCTTATATTTGTCATTAGATACAAAACCCTGGTTTTCCATCAAAGCATTTAAACAAAAAAAAATGTCATATTCATTTTGAAAATCAAATTTCTGGTTGCTGCTTAAAAGCCATATGCACCTCTAACTTACATTAGAAATCTAGATTTTTAAAATACATGTTTTTGGTGGTAAACTATAGGAGACAGAATAGAATGCAGAATTACTTACACCTGCAGTCATTGGTCTCAATAGCAAAATCAAGTGGCTATTCAGTTCACCATTCAATCTTTTGCTGCATTTTAAGAATAGCAGGTGCACCTATTACACAGTTTTGGACCAGACTGCAGAAGATGCATATATAGGTTGGAGTAAAAACATCACAAAATCTCCCCAGTATAACTTTAGCAAACTATCCTATTCCTCTGATCAAGATAGTGAAACCTCTCTGATCTCAATCTAAACTTCCCAATTACCTTGCCTCACTCCTCACTATTGTGTATGAGTAGCTATGCTAACAAATGCATTAATATAAAGAATAAATACATTAGGCAGCAATATAAAATAGTAAACAACACTTATTAAGCATTTCATAGATGACTGTTAATTTTAGAGACTGTTTATTTGCAATGCTAGACCACATATGGTGCCTGCAGTTGCGATATTTATATTGTCTCTTTTATAATCAAAGTAATGCATCATTAGCTACTACTTCCTGTATTTTCTGTATATCTTTTAACAGTTATACATGCATATGATACAAAAGGTACAAAATCTCTTACCACCAGTTTTTTCTCTAGAGAAAATTACTTTTATTATTTTGGAAAGTAGTTTTATAGAATAAATATATCTATAGATAGTTCAGTTTTAAAAAACACATATTCTGTTGCTATTATTTTTTTATTTTATATATCATGCATTGATATATAGCGATTTAGGACTCTGCTTGTGATTCATGTGTGGGCCTGTGGTCCAGGTGTGGGATTGTGCTTCAAGCCATTCAGTATGGTCTATGCCCTTGATCCACTGCCATCCTGGTTATATTAACAATGGGATATGACAGAGCCATGTAAATCAGAAATGTGATAAAGCTTGCTCTCATTGTTGACGAACAGGCATTCTCTCTTCGTTGGACTTACTGAGCAAGAGACCCAGAAGCCACGGTGTTCTTTACAATGGTCTGCTGGAGAGGAATCCACTTCTAGAAACACAGGTCTAGAGAGCGAGGACCTGTCTGCATCCAGATGACAGCACTGAATACCTGTTCCAGGTGTATGTGAAGCTGAGTCAACCCCCTGGATGTTTCTATTTCATGAGCCCATAAAAATCCTTTGTTTTGCTTAAGATGAGCTTCTGTTACTTGCAGCCAGAATAGTCTTGATTAATATGGTTCCTATCAGGAAGGATTAGGAAAGGATACTATATAATAAAGAGCTAATATACAAATGGTCACACCGGGGCCAGGGGACCTGAGGCCAGACTGGGGAACCTGAGGCCGCACTCCTCGCCCCAGCACCAGGGCCAGGGAACCTGCCCTGGAGCTGGGCTGAGGGACCTGAGGCTGTGCTGGAGGACCTGAGGCTGCACCCCCGCCCAGCAGGGCTTGACGGGAAACCTGAAGCTGGGTCCCCTCCCTCCCCAGCGCCGGGCTAGGTATATTCTTTTTAACAACTGCATAGTTTACATTGCACAGTGGTACCATAATTTATTTCACCAATTCCCAATGATGAATTTTTTTTCAGTCTTATGCTGCTATAAAAATATAATTTTTGCTGTAGTGAATATAATTTCATATTTTACATATGTGTGAGTATATGTGAAAGATATGGTCTTACCAATATGTATACTGGGGCATAGGACAAATGTATCTTTAACTTTAGTACATATTGGCACATTATTTTCTGGAAAGCTGTACCAAATTATATTCACACCTGCAGCATATGAGAGCTCTTGCACATCTTCACACTTGAAATTGTCAATCTTTTTATTTATTTTAAAATATACTTTTTATTATTTTAGAGAGATGAAAGGAGAGGGAGGGGGAGAAAGAGAGAGACAGAGATGTGAGAGAGAAACATTGGTCAGTTACCTGAAACCTGAGTATGTACCCTGACCAGGAATAGAACCAGTGACCTTTTGGTGCACAGGTCGATGCTCAACCAACTGAACCTCCCTGGCCAGGGCAAAATTGACAATCATTTGAATTTTTTGAGCTATTTAAAATTTTACTTCTCACTAAGTGACCATAGACTACTTCTTGTTTAATACTTCAATAAGCCTGGTTTCTTTATATGCCTAAAGGAATGCAGGGAAGTGCTGTGTAAATAGCCATACTCCAGCCTCTAAATGACAGATTGGCCATTTTATGTCTACCATTTTGAAATTTTTAGCTATAGACTTTCTTTCTATGTGTACTTTTAGGTATATTCTGAGTTTCTCTGTGTTTGGCAGCTCTTCCCCCACAGAATTTAGAAGTCTTCTAACTTCACTAAAATTTGCAATTATTTTACAAGCTTATTGTTTTTCATGGTTTTTAATAGCAGTAGGCATTGACTTCTTTATTCCTTCTTAAAACTAGATGTCTAGAAGCCTCCCCTTATTTTCATTTTAACATTTCTATACTTTAGAGATTTCCTTCCCCCATTTAAAGTAATTATTATTTGTCTCATTATGTATCTATACTAAATATTAAATAACATTTAAATTAGAAACTTCTTTATTATTTAAATTCTCAGACTTTTTAACATGCTACAAACCATTTTGTCAAATATATTTCCTTCTCGTAAGAGATTTAGCTCTATTATTAACCTTATAACTTACTTAAGCTTACATATGTATGCTCAATTCATCAGGAATTGTGTAGTTTTGCAAATTATAAATGACCTTTCCAGCACTGTCGATGACTTTTGCAGTTCCAGCTACAGACTTTGCTTTAGTTTCTTTCTTAATGCTGTCACACAGAATTGTCTAAATACCTGTCATCTACAAGTTTATAATGAGCTCTGTGTGCTAAGCACTGTGTCAAATCAGTTCATTAGCAGCTTTACCAATCGTTTTCTCTTTTCATTGTTTTTTTTTTTTTCCCCATCACTGCTGCCAGCTGTGGCCTAGTTCCAAAATGTCATCTAACAACATAAAACAGCTTGGGACAGTGAGATAGATTTTTAACAAATTAAAGATTTTACTTGAATACTCCAGATATAATCATA
The DNA here is from genome assembly GCF_000327345.1 of Myotis davidii. Lineage (NCBI taxonomy): Eukaryota > Metazoa > Chordata > Mammalia > Chiroptera > Vespertilionidae > Myotis > Myotis davidii. The sequence continues at coordinate 43,282 of NW_006284339.1, read as the reverse complement.
CTGCCAGTAACTCTTTATTGAGTGGCCTACTGTGAAGATGTATGTGTGATTATAGAGATAGATAAGTAGATATAGATTGATCGATATAGATGAATAGAATTATGTGCATGTGCATGCAAGCATGTAAATAAACATCAAGCTCATTACTGTAGGCAATCCTCACATTATAAATTAATTTAGATCTAAGAGATATGTTTACTTTAATAGATGGAGTGTAGAATTATTTATCCTGTATTTTAAAAAATGATCTGGTTTTCCAAGGCCAGATAATAAAAATCTAAAGAACCAATATAACTCAGCACTGAATTAAAGTACTTGGGACTACCACTTGATGTCATGGGTCATGAGATATTTTCAAAGAAAAGATAGTTTAAAATAAGTTTTATTTCCAAATATGTTCATGAAATTGTTGTTTACATATAATATACAGTCAGGAATGGTAGTTAATTTCATATATTGGTATGCGTTCAATTGTGTTTATATAGAGAGTCCTGATATCAAGGAGAAAAGCTTATTGTAATAATTTTAAAGACAAGAATTTCAGAACACAAAAGTACTTAGTGGTGGTGGTGCTGGTGATGGTCATAGTGGTATTATTATTAGTACCAGCAATAGCAGTAAATATTCATTAAGTGCTTACTATAAGCCAGATATTATGAGAAGATTGTTGCATTGTTGCATGCCTTATTTCATTTAGTCTAGTTTTCTGGGCTTAAAATGTGTGAATCTTAATGATGACTTCAGAGGAAAACTTCAAATAATCATGAAGGGGATCCCAGGTAGAATGACACACACTAGTCGCAGTGATGGCGAACCTATGACATGTGTGTCAGAGGTGACACACAAACTCATTTTTTTGGTTGATTTTTCTTTGTTAAATGGCATTTAAATATATAAAATAAATATCAAAAATATGTCTTTGTTTTACTATGGTTTCAAATATCAAAAAATTTCTATATGTGAGATGGCACCAGAGTTAAGTTAGGGTTTTTCAAAATGCTGACACCCCGAGCTCAAAAGGTTCATCATCACTGTACTAGAACAATGCTTCTCAAACTTTAAGCACTGAAGATCTTTT
>NW_006284339.1:36142-41250 GCF_000327345.1 Myotis davidii | reverse complement strand
AGCTTCTATAATTGAAACATTGTATCTTTTGGAGCTGTTGCTTCAGGAGCTCAGAGGCCAGCAGCAGCAGGTGGGGAACGTTGGAGTCCTCCATCACTGAAGCAAGCAAGCTTCATGTTCACTTTAAGCTGCCTGGCTGCCGGCCACCATCTTGGCTGGCAGTTAATTGGCATATTGCCCTGATTAGCCAATGGGAAGGGTAGCGGTCGTACGCTAATTACCATGTTTCTCTTTTATTAGATAGGATGTGATTTTCTTTGTTTATTTGTAAAGTTTTAAACTTTATTTTTATTGTAGACACTATTACAGATGTGCCCCTTTCCACCCCTCACCCCCTTTGCCCTCTTTACTCAGCTGCTGCCCCTGTCTCCCTCTGGCCATCACCACACTTGTCTGTGTCTATGTGTTATACATGTATGTTCTTTGGCTGATCTCTTCATCTACTTTCATACAAACTCCCACCCTCTCCCCACTGACAACTGTCAGTCTGTTTCATGTATCCATGCCTCTGGTTCTATTTTGTTTGTCAGATTATTTTGTTCATTAGATTCCACATATAAGTAAGATCATTTGGTGTTTGTCTTTCTCTGACTGGCTTATTTCACTTAGCGTAATAGTTTCCAGATCCATCCATGCTTCTGAAAAAGGTAAGAGGTCAGGGAGACCTTTCCTCTTTCCCAAGCCTCACAGTTTAGTCACTGTCTGGGTCTCTTCCAAAAGTTTCCCTGGAAAACAGAGGGCCTATTAAAGTCACTTCTGGGTGTAGCCAGCAGACCCCTCTGCAGGATGTGAGCATGGCAGTGTGGCCTTTCCCGCAGATGGAGTCCAGAGTGTATTCTCCAGGCTGGTGCTATACCTTTAGGAGTGCTCTTTCCCAGGGAAGTGCAGTCCCAGTCTTCCAGATTGATAGAATCCCCACTGATTCCCACTGCCAGACACGCTGATGTCTCCTCTTCCAGTCTCCATTGTTCTGAGTTGGGAATCAGACCCGCATGGGGTTGAAACCCCATACTCCTAGGGGGAGAAAGTTCAGCGGCCACAGTATCCCTCTGGCTTCTCAGCCACCTCTGCACCTTTGGGAGGGAGCTTTCCCTCTCTGTTTTGAGACAGGGAACAAGTGAACAGAGCTTCCAGCTACTCTGCAGCCATCTTGGAATACCTCATTTAGTCTTCACAATCATTTGGGGAGATATGTGGTATTATCATCTTAATTTTACAGATATGAAAGTAAAGATCAGAGAAGTTATGTGACTTATCCAAAACTCACAGTTAGGAAGAGAAAGGCAAAGAAAAAAAATCCAATTGACTTAATTAAAAATGAATAAGTTTCTCTGTGTAATAGAAACTATCATTACAATGGAAAAAAGTAAAAAAAAGGAAGTGGAATATGTAAATTATATGTACATAAATATATGTACAATAGTCATTTAAAAAGATAAATAGAAGTCTCTGTTTAATGGGACTTTGTCTTTTTTTCTGTGACTTGCTTTTTTTCTCTTCCTGTTTTACATATTTATACATTGAATATATCAGTATATTAGATTTATATTTAGAAAACGAGGTTTTAAAGAAATAATTATTGTAATACATCTATATAAAAGAAAAACACATAATTACCAGGGGGACAATTTGCATGTCAGGTGCTATAACAGTTTCTAAAATTATGAAATATGCTATTTCAGTATCAACTAGAAAATAATTCAGAATTTAATGAGGTCAAGGCAGCTTGACAATCATTAACATATATACTTTATGTAAGCATTAGAAGAAATCTATGAATAGAAGCTTTTAAATGATAAAGATTAGACTTAAGTATTTGCCAAAAGTGACAGTCTCAAAATTTTTATACAATCAAACATTTTTATACTATTTACAGTGACCACATATTGTTACTTAGGTGAGTTAATCTCATGTAAAACCAGAAGTTCAAAGAGTTAGCTTATAACCTTTTTCTAAGATTTCAATGCCAGATCAATCTGAACCCAACATTGGTTAAAAAAAAATTATTTATATTTATGTAAGTACCATTTACCTATGATACCAACAAATATAAAAAGTTGCTGCTGAGGAGTTGGAGAATGAAAAACTGAGAGACACATGTACTAGGCTATTTAAAAGTGGGTCTTTCACCTGACCAGCATGGCTCAGTGGTTGAGCATTTACCTATGAACCAGGAGGTCACGGTTTGATTCCCAGTTAGGGCACATGCCTGGCTTGTGGGCTTGATCCCCAGTGTGGGGCATGCAGGAGGCAGCCAATCAATGATTCTCTCCCATCATTGATGTTTCTCTCTCTCTCCCCCCTTCCTCTCTGAAATCAATAAAAAAATATATTAAATAAAAATATTTCTTTCTTTCTCACAGAATTTTCATATAAGAATTGATCCAGAAAAACATACAATTTTTTGACTCCTGCATTCTTGTTTAAAATGAGGAGAGGTGGGAAGTATTCAACTACAAACCCATGAAAGTGACTTATATGTTGAGAGAAGGCTGGGAAGGAAAAGGAGTGTGCTCTGAATACATTTATGAGTTTGTTTGGATGACATCCAAAATCATTGAAAACAGTGAACAGAACTACACACCAAATCCCAGAGTCATGTTCGAGTTGTTCAGCATACATTCCGGACTGAGAATCAATGTTACAAACAGCTACAACTGCCAACAGCTTTGAGAATAACTTGAAAACATGACATTTTGGATTTTAGAAATATTTTTCATGGCAGTAGAGATGGGTAAAACACATACGTTGATGTAGCATACCTCCTTGTCTTCATCAGTAATTGGTGGCTTGGGCTTTTGAGATGTCTTTATCAATCTGTGAAAATAAAGTTAGAAGTGAACATTCTATGGGTGAGAAAAATTTCTGTCTGTACTTAAAATATCTAAATAGTGAAAGTGCATTATTTCTGACTCATTTAAAGTGAAATTTTAAACTGAACATTTTATTTTAAGATAACTGTAGACTCACATGCAATTGTAAAAAAAAATAATAGAGCAATCCCATGTGCTGTTAAAGCACTTTCTCTCAATGGTAACATCCTACAAAACTGCAGTACAATGTTACCATATGTGGATACTGACATTGACACAATCAAGACATGTACAGAACAATTCCATTTCCACAAGGATCCTTGATTTGCCTTATTATAGCTATACTCACTTTCTCCCACTGCACTGTGCTTCTAAACTCCGGAAATATCTAATGTGTTCTTCATTTCTATAATTTTGTTATTTCCAGTTGCTTTTAGGAAATAATCTCTATTGCCTTTCCCTTCTTATCTTTCAGCCCTTTTTTGTGACATTTACTAGATAATTTATGACTAAAGCATTCTAGGTTCAATGTAAGCTCTCCCTTTTCTGAAGTTTAAAAAAAAATGCTCAGGAAATGTAAACCAAGTTTAGGTAGAATTACTAAAAGTTTAGAGCTCATTCAAATTTATTTATTTAACTTCATATTCAGGATACTGTTCTAGGCATTAGAGCATGTGGTGAATACAACAGACAAGGTCCCAGTCCACATGGGATTTACATTTTAATGGGGAGAAACACACAATGAACAAATGTTAAAAGGATTAAATGCAAAATTTTTAAAGCTCATACCCTTACATGATATTTCTCAGTTATACATATCTAATCTAATAAAAGACAAGCATCCAAATTGACCATACCTTTGCTATGCCTTAAGCCATGCCCACCAGCCAATCAGAGCAACTATATGCAAATAAACCCAACCAAGATGGTGCTGGCAGCCACAGACCTGGAGTGAGCAGGAGGTTTGGTTGCTCCAGTGATGGAGGAAGCCAAGCTTATTGCCTGCTGCGGCTAGCTCTGAGCTCCACTGAAGGCAACAAAGTTTGAATTATAAAAGGTAAATAAATCCCAAAATAAAAAAAAAAAGGAGAGGCTGGGAGCTTCTGTTGCTGGGGGCTTGGCCAGCCTGAAAACGGCCCTCAGCTGTCTGATTGCCAGCTTAGGCTCAATCCCCTGGGGAGCAGGCCTAAGCCAGCATGTGGTCATCCCCCGAGAGGTCCCAGACTGTGAGAGGGCACAGGCTGGGCTGAGGGAACCCCACCCCCAAGTGCACAAATTTTTATTCGCTGGGCCTCTAGTTCTTATATATTCAAAAGGAAAACAATCTTCTAGACTCTACACCTCACAAAGGCAGATACTTTATTTGTCTTGTTCACTTTTGGGTAAAAAAAAAAGTTAATTAGAACATAGTAGTTGGTTATTTATTCAACCACTCTTTATTATTATTATTATTATTATTATTATTATTATTTTGTTATTAATCCTCACTTGAGGATATTTTTCCATTGATTTTCCTTTTTTGTTGTTGAGAGAGAGAGGTAGAGAGAGAGACATCGATGTGAGAAAAAGATATAGATTGATTGGTTGCCTCCTGCATACACCCTGACTAGGGTTGGGGAACCTGCAACCAAGGTAACTGCCCTTGACTGGAATCAAACCCGGGACCTTTCAGTCCATAGGTGACGCTCTATCCACCTCTGAGCCAAAGCGGCTAGGGCTCAATCACTCCTTATGGAGCCCATACATGGTGCCAGGCATAGTTCTAGGCACTGAGAGTAGAGCAGTACACAGATAAAACTCCCTGCTCTCTCAGAGCTTATGTGAATCCCAGATAGCTGGTGCAAAATGGGTTTTAAATGACTTGTCACTCTTGCTGTTGCTATTGTCATTGCTTTTACTACTATTAATATTTACTTTAGCTGATTCATAAATGTAATTACTGTGGCGATTCTCAGAACCACAAGAACACATGTGTGAGAAAATCCAGTGTACAGTGGTGCAAATGTTAAAGTTAATATTTTATAATCTTTCCTCCTAAAACCACAAAAGTTGTTTTAACTTTCCTCCTGCTGAGCAGTATGCCATCCTTCCTTTCCCAGTGGACATGCCTAGTCAACTAACCTGTTGATATTTATTCTGAGCACACCATGGGAGTACAGGTAGTCACTCAAATGGAGGGCAATGCTATTAAATAGCTAGTGTTGTGGAAAACTACACACACACAAAATAACTTTTCTTTTGTAATGCATTGTTGTTTTCAACAAGCTAATCTTTCTATTTGCTATTAGAGAGAAT
>NW_006284339.1:30996-36109 GCF_000327345.1 Myotis davidii | reverse complement strand
ATATCTTTGCATTTCTAACTATCTCCTAGGTTGATTCTGGGATGATTGATTGTGCTGATTGGGTAAAGCACACAAGTTAATGTAACACACCACTTTGTCTTATGTCAGGAATTGTTGGCATTAGACATAATAAATCCAATTGTTACCACATAATCCAATTCCTAATCATTGGAAAGAATGTTCGAGATTGGACTGGGTGCAAAGAACACCTGCCAAGGATATCTGATTGAACACATATGATAGCAAGTTTCCACTCAATAGCCACATGTTTAGAAAGATCTCCATGGGTGGGTTTGGGGCTGCTTGTTTCTCTTTTGATGAAATGAGAGTGCTTTCATCTGATACGCCTCTACATCCTAGAGTGATGTGTAATATTTTGTACATAAAAAGTCTCTTATCTGAGACTTTTCTCTCCTGACCTTGCTTATCCTCTCCCTTCTATTTGGGTGTTGGTTTCTTGCAGAAAGCATTTGTTGAGGGTTTTTCTCTCTTTTTAACCTCTTTTTTTGGTGGGAAAAAGAAAGAGTTGAGGATCAAATATAATCTCTGGGGAAGTCCAAGCTTTTCTTTGAAAGGCTCTTCAAAGCAGAATCCAGACTGATAGGATGACATTTCTAACTGTTTGAATTTCTGGTGGTTTATTCCATACAGATGTAAATTTAACATTATCTGGCCTTTAAAGGAAGAGCACATGAGAGCAGGACAAAACCAAACCAAAAATAGTGAAGAGAAACAGACTTCCGTGGAAATGTCTGATATTAATAACAGGCTTTTTTAGATCACCGTCTTAATCTTGGCACTCACTCTTCATAACTACGACTATATCAAAAACTTTTTACCTATAATACCTTCTCAAGGGACTTGTCACTCCTCACTCTATCTTTACATCCATCCATTATGTACATTTAGCCTGTATTTACCCCTTCTAAAATTTATGAACCAAACAAGCCAAAAATTATAAAACACTTTTTGAGAATGGCACCACTGTATACTGCATGGGCTCCAGGTAATACCTATAAAACTTCAAAATATTTGCAAAATACCAAGGTCACTTTTGAAGAAAGTTATCAAAATCAACTCTTAACTAAAAATCATGCCTACCCTGCAAAGGCCAAACAATAAACATAGACCCCAATATAATATTCCCATGGCTCCTTCCTCCTTCAGAGTTTCCAAAATCCTGCTTAGAAATAATCTAGGAATACTATATTTCAACTACCTATAGACTAATAAATGTCAGAGGTATTATTTTGTAAAATAAAGAGAATCTAAATTATGTAGAACAAATTAATGAGTGAAGCAATCCATTGTGATATTACTTATATTCCCATGACTATGTGTCTTCAGTAATACATAGTTGGGTTGTGTAATACTCCAATTAGAGATTAGAAAGGGTAGTTTCAATATTACTTTAAAACTGACATAATACCTTTAAATTCCTACATTTTCCCAAACTATACCCAAAGGGGAAATGCATGTCAATTTACACTCTAAGAACTAATAGTTTCATAAAGAGAAACAAAAGTGATGATGAAAACATGGTAAAAGAATGCCTTTAGCTTTGGAGATTTACAATACATATGTACTTCAGAGAAGCTCAGCAAGTAGCTCGTTTGAAGTTTAATGTTTAAAATAAGCAAACTTGTCCATATAAGAAAAACCTTTTTTTTCTTAAATATCCACTGTCAGAATTGTTTAGATAAAGTGAAGACCAAAGACAAATTACAATATGTTTATCGTCATCAAAATACTATAGTCAATATTCAATACTATTCTTGTACAACTTCACTGATTCAATAATGATTTTTCACTAGTTTAAGTGTTCTCTCTCATGCACTGGCTGCAATAACTTAGTTTTGATACTAGACCTCATTGAAACCATCTCTATTCCCCTAAAATTAGGAATGTACTAGGCATCAACCCTTTATTTGAAAGCAACAGTGTATGGGCTAAGTATGAAGGAGGTAAACTGTCCACAAGTGACTCAATATGAGATAGCAGTCTATCAACACAGTCAAATTCTCTATTTGGGCAATTGTGTTAGAGCTACAAAGCAAAGGTAGGTTTTTTCAGCTATGGCTGCCAGGAAAAGAAACACTCAGCAAATTTTCCAATTTTCATAAATTGTGCTGTACATCCCAGACTAGATGGTTGATAGAGTGGCCTTTAATAATCATTCTTTCATTTTGTTATAAAGCAAATATCCAAAACTAAAAGTAACCTACTTTGTCTCTTCCTCTCAACCTCGAAGAGTTTGACTAATATATCTTGCTGCTAGATCATATGTGTTGCTGTTTATTTTATGCATCATTAACTATCTTAAAAAAGTTTATGTGCCCTATCAAATGATCAAACATGTTTTCCTCAGTGCCCTAAATTAAAAGGCATGCATTAATGTTATCTTCATTATATACATAGGTAAATGACTTGCCCACTACTAGCAAATATTGGGGCTAACATGTCAACTTAACTGGCTCAAAGGAGAAAATTAATGTCTTTTCAATGCCACAATGGGTATGATCTTCATGGAATTTCTATTACTTTTCTACTTAAGCAAAACAAAAATCCTTAATAAATCCTGCAATATTTTTCTTTCAATACATTGATTCCAGCATTAATAGTAATCCTGGGTCTAGAGTAGCTTCCTATATTATTCTTTGGATGGATGAGTTAGAAATTTCCCATTTGGCTCTTTTACAAATGGTAGGTGTTTGACTAGTTAGAGATTGGTTCCTTGGAAAAGATGTTCCCAAAGGATTAACAAGGACACATAATCACACAGTAAACTACAAACATTCAGTTAAATAGAAATATGATATATAAATGAGTTAGCATGAAACTCACACACCAAAGAAAGGGTTTCAAGTGAAAACATTACTGATGAAAATTAGTATTATCATGTCATATTTCACATTCACTTGTCTCCTCTTAATTGTCTAAAGAATGAACCAAACAACCCCTAATGTGGTACACACTAGCTTCTTTTCTGATTTATCTCTGCATAGATATAAAGTATGAATGATGTTAGCATTCTCGTCCATTAGTAATGGCTTGACCCAGGAGGATGAATATGTCACCCAGCCTAAAACAGAAAGATTGCTGAGCTTGCCATAGAGAACTTGATGAGCTAGGATCTGAATCTTGCTCAATTTGAATGTTCATGAGATATACTGTCAGATTAAAGACAGATGCCCCATTTGAGTACACAGGCAAATATAATGTACACACAAAGGCACCATCAATCCAGATAGATTGATATTTTTTCTAATTTAAAATCTATTTTAGAAGTACATGAATTGCCTTCTTGCTATGTGAGTGGTATATTACTAGAAAAGAGATACAGCTGTTATCTTGGGTCCTGTACCAAGGAAGCAATGCCATCACAAATAACATATTGGCAAGGTAAACTTTTTTCTGGATATGGTACAAAGTAGCCAGAAGTCCTATCTGTTATTAGAGATTTTGGTTTGTGAAAATGAGAAAACTAAACTATTTTGTGTTGTCTTTCTCTCTCTGATAGATTCTTTGTATTTTTACTACACCTAAGAGCAGATAAAATAAAATGGTATGAGGACTATTATGGGTAAAGCCTAGGCCCAGGTTTTGTTCTTTTCAAAGCTCACCATATTAACTGTAACATTTTATTGAAAAATACTTATTTTTATAATGTAAGGGATTGAATCAGAGAAGGGAATATGTCCAATGAATATAATTACCCCCCAAAACTATGTCATACATTAGGAGAGAAATGGAAAACCTTTAAAAATAAATTGGATCTCAGATGGGTAGAGTAAAAAGTTTATTATTTTTAATATACGCTTTTTAAAAAATCTCTGAAATCTCTATTTTCTTTCAAAATTCCAAGGGTATAATATTATAATGCAGGAGAAAATATCACAATTCTAATATATAAAAACCCAGGGTCCATAATGACCAAATGGATGATCCGTCCATCCCCAGGCCCTCAGGCTCCATGGCAACGACTAGTGAGCAGGTGGAAGGCAGACTGCTTGGTCCCTCCCTTCGGCCGCAGGCTCCCACTGATCAGGGGATTGTTAACAGGGAACCAGAGTGAGTGGCCTAGGGACTGGGGAGCAGCTGAAAGGCTGGCCTCTTGGACCCTCCTCCTGGCCCTCAGACTCCAATCAATCAGTGGCGGAGGCGGGGTGGAACTGGGGACTGGCTTCCTTAGTAGTCCTGTAGGTTCAATCTCAGAGGACAGGCCAGTCACCAATGGACCAGCGCCTCTGGAAAAATCCCAACAGTGCTGCCAGCCTCCTGGAACTCAGCCTTGGCCACTACGGCTGCTTCCCCTCCCTAGACACTCCACAAAGAAGAAAGGATATCACCAGCAGAGCCAGGGGCAACCAGCGGTGACTGACTGCTCTCCCTGTGCTCCCTCCAGGTCACTCGAACTGGTCCCCGCCCGCCCTGCTCCAGATGAAGTGTGATCACTGCACGTGGAAGGAATGTAGTAGAAAAAAACAAGAGCCGATGACCAAGAGAATGCTGCAGTCAACATCCGGAGTCTGGCTCAGAAGAACGGAGAGAAGGAAGAATTCCATAAGTTGGCTGATGCCAAGATATTTCTGAGTGACTGCCTGGTGTGTGACAGTTGTCTGACCGCAGAGGAAGTCCAAGTTTCTCAACAGAACACTAAGGACTTCTTCCGTGTTCTGAACCTTAATAAGACATGTGATACCTCGCAGCACAAGGTGCTGGCAGTGTCCGTGTGTCCTCAGTCTCTGCCTTATTTTGCTGCTAAATTCAGCCTCAGTGTCACTGAAGCATCCAGAAGGTTCTGTGGCTTCCTCAAAAGCCTTGGGATGCACTGTCTTTGACATGAAGATAGCTGCGGACTTCAGCATCCTGGAGAGTCAGAAGGAATTTGTGTGTCAGTACTTCCAGCACTGTGAGGAAGAGCCCTGGTTACCCATGCTGGCCTCTGCCTGCTCCAATTGGGACCAATATGCAGAGCATGTGCTGGGTCACCCCATCACCCCCACCTCTGACTGGCCAAGTTTCCCCAGCAGATCATGGGCTCTCTGGTGAAGGATTACTTCATCAGATGGCAGAACCTGACCCCAGACAAGATTTTTCATGTCATTGTTGA
>NW_006284339.1:27907-30922 GCF_000327345.1 Myotis davidii | reverse complement strand
TTTTTGTGGGTTCTGGCCTGTGCTAGGGAGGCCTAAGCAGCAGGGGCCAGGCCCAGGTGGAGGATGGGCATGTGGACAGGGCACTGCTGCAGCAGATGGAAGGCATCTATGCTGCCATCCCGAGGGTGCCCAGGGAGACCAGCGCCCATGTGCAGGAGCTGTACCAGGAGTGGCTGGGGCGGGGCGGGGAGTGGGAGAGGAGGGACAACTCCCCCTGGGCCCAGGCAGCCCTGCACACCACCTCGCAGGGCCCAGGGCAGCCTGCCAGGACACCAAGTGGTAAAGGTCCAGCAGACACCCGGCCTGCAGGCCGCCTGAAGAGGGGTGTCAGACACGTGAAGAAAAAGCTTAGCATCTCTGTCATCGCTTTGGTTTTCAGAATTCCTTGCTCCCCATCTGTCAGCTCCCTCCCTCTGAGGGGCGCTGTTGTCATCACATGGGTGCAACTGGAATATTGTATCTCGAGAGGATTGCCCCAATGTACATATTCTTTTATCCAATGATGAAAAAATCCCAAAGAACAAGAATGGAGACAGATTACTGTCCTTTAGGCTTTAAAAAAAACCCAGAGTGTCCTGTGAAGACCTCAGACTTTGTTCTGTCCACGTGCCTCAGAGAGACTGGATGAGAAAATGGCCCGGTTTGGCCCTGACTTTACCCACTTATGTTACTCTTGCAGGTGTCTTTGCCACAATGTGAATAAACTGCCACCTTTTGGAATAGAGGCCCAGGCGAAAGTTTGCACCCCCAATTTTTCTTGCAACAGATCTATGTTCTGCAACTGTGGCCACTGTCCTGAAACCAGGTCCTGTCGACCAGGTCCTTTTGCTGGGAATCAGGGGGCACTGGAGTAGAGCCTCTTCACCCCGTGCCCTTTTACATTCAGGGATTGAGCTGAACTCACTTTGGGGGAAGTCTGGGAAGGGTGACAGGTGTCACAGATGGAAGGATGGGGAATGGAGAGGCGGTCACCCTGCTCGGTTCCTCCCTGGGTGGGGTCAGGCAGATGAAGACCAGCTAGTGCGCCCCACAATATGTGAGATAGTGTTCTCTGTATCCACCTCTCACCCCATGGGCCCGGCCACTCCCCTCAGCTCTGGGAAGCCCTCTGCGTTCTATGACAGTGCACTCTGCCCTCACATGCTGCTCGCCCTAAGTGAGAAGGAGGAGAATAATTGGCCCACAGACAACTACACAGAAAGATAGGGCTCATGCCTGGTGAGCGCAGTGGCAGTGGTGGGAGCCTCTCTTGCCTTCATGGCAGCACTAAGGAGCAGTGAGCTGAGTGGTAAGGGGAAGGGAGCAGGTGAGCAGTAAGTAGCGAGGGGTCCCGGACTGCGAGAGGGATTTCCAGTTGTCACCTTAAGCCCATTCCCAGTGAGGAATGGGCCTAAGCCAGCAAGCAGACATCCTCTGAGGGGTCCTGGACTGTAAGAGGGTACAGGCTGGGCTGAGGGACACCCCCCCGCCTCAGCGCACTAATTTCATGCACTAGGCCTCTAGTCCTATATAATAAAAGCTTAGGTGGCATTACAAGTTACCCACCACAAGATGGCTGCATGCACAGCAGAAGCAGGGCCTGGTGGCCACTCTGCACAGTGAGGCCTGGGGGTCCTGCGGCTCTGCACGGCACAGAGGAGGGCCATTCTGGCATGTCCACCTCCTCAGGTGGAGGAGGCATGTCCTAGCAGAGGAGGAAGGTCACTGCAGGGGAGGGCAGTTGTGGGTGATCAGACCAGCAGGTTAGGGCAGTTGGAGCTCCATCAGGCCAGCAGGGGAGGGCAATTGGGGGCCATCAGGCTGGCAGGGGAGGGCAGTTGGGGGTGATCAGGCCAGCAAGGGATCAGTTAGGCATCAATTAGGCTGGCAGGGGAGCAGTTAGGAGGAAATCAGGCTGGCAGGCAGAAGCGGTTAGGGCCAATCAGGCAGGCAGGCAGGCAGGTGTGCAGTTAAGAGCCAGTGGTCCTGGATTGTGAAAGGGATGTCCGACTGCTGGTTTAGGCCTGATCCCAGTGGACATCCCCCAAGGGGTCCCAAATTGGAATGGTTGCAGGTTGGTTTGAGGGACATGCCCCCCCTTGCATGAATTTCATGCACCAGGTCTCTACTAAGAAATAACAGGTATTCTTTATCATATTGATTACTGTGTATGTGTTTTTAAGACACTGTCATATCCATACAGCTGGTTATGGATGACTTTTTAACGTAAGTTTGTATATTTGCTTGCATAGCCACCATTATCTATTAAAGGAAAAATAGCTTCCATTCATTTCCTTAAACCTCAGGTTACAAAGGGACTATCTACTCACCCATGATGTATGCTTTTAATCCTGTTCAAGAAGGAGAACTTTTGTAAATTGTATAGTGTAAGATGTACATGAATTATGGGAAATTATGTTGGTGTGGAGTTATCTATTCCAATTAAGAATTTTCTATATAAGCATAATGCATAAAGCATATTTTCAAGTATGATGTTCCCAAAAAATATATCAATAATAGTCACATATCACTAGGTTGTTTGATTTTTGAATGATGATGTGCTTACAGTGAGTTCAAAGGAAACTATGTCTCTTTCAGTTTTCCTTCTTTGGCACCCAACGACAGATGGGACTGTCATGAACTCTCATGAGATATTACAACATCCATTCCTACTAAGTTTATTAATAACATGTTAATGTAATTACAAGAAATATGCACCTGAATTAAATGAGTTTCTAAGTAGGTATATTTTCTGCTGTACTATGAAAGACTGCTTTGAAAGCTTGACAAATATATTTTTACAAAAACCTTAGTAAATCAAGTGGCATATAGAAATATTTTCAAACTGTATTTGGACAGCTGCTGTTCTCTTGTTAGAATATAACTTTACATAGCCTATAGTGAAGGTTTAGACCATTGTTTTATTTGTAAAATCATATTGTCTTTTATTTGAAACTAGAGGCCCGATGCACAAAAATTTTTGCACTCAGGGGGGGGGGGGTTCCCTCAGCCCGGCCTGTGCCCTCTCACAGTCTG
>NW_006284339.1:25055-27687 GCF_000327345.1 Myotis davidii | reverse complement strand
TCAGACATCCCTCTGGCAGCCTGGGAGCCCTCCACTTGCCAACAGAGAGCAGGCCTAAGCTTCAGTCAGACATCCTTGGTGCTGCTGGGGAGACATCCTTGGTGCTGGCAGCCATCAGTCTGGCTTGTGGCTGAGCAGAGCTCCCTCTGTGGGAGTGCACTGACCACCAGAGGGCAGCTCCTGCATTGAGCGTCTGCCCCCTGGTGGTCAGTGTGTGGCATAGTGACCAGTCATTCCCAATGGGTCCCACTGGGGGGCCTGGCCAGCCTGGGCGAAGGGCTGATGACTGTTTTCACGCTGGTCATGCCCCCCTGCAACCCAAGCTCCCAGCCTCTCCTATTTTTATTTTTTTGGCGCGCTGGAAGCAGGTATCTGGGATTTATTTATCTTCTATAATTGAAACTTTGTAGCCTTGAGCATAGCCCAAGGCCGTCCAAGGCAGACAGGAAGCTTGGCTTCTTCCATCGCTGGGGACAACCCAAGCCTCCAGCTCCATGGCAGCCACCATCTTAGTTGGGTTAATTTGCATACTCTCTCTTGATTGGCTTTGTGGGTGTGGCTTGTGGACATGGCTTGCACATTGCTGGTGCAGAAAACTGATTGTGCTACCCAGTACTGTAATTTCTTATTTCCAAGTGAATGATTACCTGGACTGCTTTTACTAAAATCATATTGACTTTTTACTTAATTTTGGAACTTCTACTAGCATAAAGAATGCACCAATGGAATTATTTTCAAATTGTGGACTCCTATACCATGAAAGCCAGAACAGCATTTTTAAAAATCTATCTATATATATAAAAGGCTAAGTGACTGACAATAGGTCCCTCTGACCATCCAACTGACCGACTGACTGGTACATATGACACCACTGGCAATTTAAAAATAAACATTGACTCACGCATGTGCAATACATATAAAGGTCTCACTGGCGCCAATCACACCTGACTCCAGAATGTATCTGAAGACCAACTGTTGGTGCAACGTACCTCTGAAACTGTTTCCTGTGATGCCAGCTTTTGCTATAACTATTAATAAATCACAAGGACAAACTCTAGACAGAGTAGGAATATTCCTACCTGAACCTGTTTTCAGACATGGTCAGTTATACTAGTACTATTAGCTTGGTGCACAAAATTCATGCACATTAAAAGGGGATTAATTATAGGAAATATTTTAATATTGCTAGTTGCCCTTTCTCTATAATAGAAGTGTCAGAGATGAAAGAAAATTAGTAAAATATATATGAAAATCTTTCTCTTATCAGAGCCTGGGGCATGCCATGGAACCCAGAGTCAAGTCCCTGCCCACCTGCGTGCCTCAAAATTGTGCAAGGCTCTGGTGGCCCACTCCCATTGGAGGAGATACAGACCTGGCCAGCTGCACCCTTGTCAAGCCCCGCCTGGTGGGGAGCGCAGCCTCAGGTGCCCAATCAAAACCCGCAGGGTGAGGGGCACAGCCTTAGGGTCCCTGTCAAGCCCTGCTGGGTGGGAGATGCAGCCTGATATCCTCCATCCACCCCTGCCAGAAAGGGGGTGTGGCCTGAGGTCCCTCATCAAGCCTAGCTGGGTGGGAGACACGGCCTGAGATCACCCATCAAGCCCTACCAGGCAGGTGGCACAGTCTGAGATGCCCCATCAAGCCCCACTGGGTGGGGGGGGGCTCAGCCTCAGGTCCCCTGGTCCAGCACAAGAAGGGGGGCACAGCCTCAGGTCCCTCATCAAGCCCCACTGGGTTGGGGGTGCAGCCTGAGGTCTTCTGGCCCAGGGTGGGGAGAGCAGCCTGAGGTCCCCAGGCCCAGTGCTGGGGCAGGGGGTGTACCTTGAGGTCTCCTGCCAAGCCCCTCCAGGTGGAAGGCATGGCCTGATGTCCCCAGGCCTGGTCCCAGGGTAGGGGCATGGCCTCAAGTCCCCGTCAAGCTCCACCAGGCCGGGGAGCTTGTTTTTACTCTTAATGTGGTGTACAGGGTGATATTATAATAAGTTTAATCAATTGATCAGTCATTGTTTTTATCAATGTTGTTTTTATATCATGTTTTTGTTGTTTTTATATCATGTGGTTATTGTTTATTAATCAATTTATATATTATTTTCATATACATTTTACTATGTTTCTTTCATCTCTGACACTTCTATTATAGAGAAAGGGCAAATAGAGATATTAAAATATTTTGCATTTTAATTTTTAATACTATATTATGTATATGTTTTTGATATGTAATTTTTGCAGTAATGTAATCACTGCACAAATCTTTCTTCTAATTAATTTCCTTTCAATGTGTACGAATTTATGCACCGGGTCACTAAAATATATCCTATCTAGTAAAAGACAAAAATGGTAATTGGCATACGACCAATACCCTTTTCATTGGCTAATCAGGGCTATATACAAATTAACTGCCAACTAAGATTGGCAGTTAACTGCTAACTAAGATTGGCAGTTAACTGCCAACTAAGATTGACAGTTAACTGCCAACTAAGATTGGCAGTTAACTGCCAACAAGATGGCGGTTAATTTGCATATGTAGGCACAATGCAGGGAGGCGAAAGGGAAAGCAGGAAGAAGCCCCCTGCCACTGACAGTGATCAGAAACCCAGGGGGGAGCTAAGAGCTGGGGGGCAGGGCAAAGGTG
>NW_006284339.1:13735-23859 GCF_000327345.1 Myotis davidii | reverse complement strand
GAGGGCTGGGGGCAGAACCAGTGATGGGGGGAAAAGAGGGTCCCCTGCCCAGGCCTGACACCTCTGCCCAGGGTCCCCTGGCCAGGCCTGATCTTGCGATTGGAGGGTGATGGGGGTCAACGCCTGAGGGCTCCCAGTATGTGAGAGGGGGCAGGCTGGGCTGAGGGACACTCCCCCCACACACACACCAAGTGCACCAATTTCGTGCACCGGGCCCCTAGTATATATATAAAACCCTAATATACAAACAGACCAAACAGCGGAAAAACCAAACAACCAAACAACCAGTCGCTAAGACATGTACTGACCACCAGGGGTTGCACGCAGAACATGGTGTACATCAGCAACAGGTGGCAGAGTGTGGAACATGGTGGGTGTTGGCCACAGTGGGATAGTGTAGCAGGTGAGTGGGGGCACCAGACCAAGGTAGGGCACCGGTCACTGTCATGTGAGCGAGCCTCTGGTGGTTATTGAAAATTCTTTGCTCCTGTGTGCCGTGATCCCGCCAGATGCTCACACCCACTGCTGGTGGCGGAGCTGCCGCTGACACCTGCTGCTGATGCCCAGCACCGGCCTCGATTGCTCAGTGCCATCAGCGGGTGCGAGCGGCAGGTGCTGGCCCTGATTGCCCTCAGGGCTTCTCCACCTCCCTCTGCTCCTGAGGGGCGATCGGGGCCAGCAGCCACCTCTCACACCCACTGCCAGCGATGGTCCTGCTCACACCCATAGCCAATGCTGGAGCTGCCACTTGAACCCGCTGCCAGCACCCAGTGCCGATCCCAATTGTTTGGTGCCATCAGCAGGTGCAAGTGGCAGCTGCTGGCCCCAATCGCTCCTGAGGGCTTCTCCACCTCCCCCTGCTCCTGAGGGGCGATCAGGGCAGCAGCCACTGCTTACACCCACTGACAGTGCCAGGCTTGTCAGCATATGGGTGTGGCAGCAGCAGAAATAGGGCTGCAGGCAGAAAGGAGACTGGGGGCCACAGCAGGAGGGGCCAGATGGGGGTGTGGAGGATGGGCCAATACCCGCCCCTGTGCCCACCACTGCCTCACAGCCTACAGTTCCTTTCAAGTGGCATGAATTCCTGCACTGGGCCCCTAGTATACATATATTAATGTTAGGATGGTTTAAGTGAAGATATTTTAAGTAAAATCTACACAAGAGAATCAACAAAATTTAATTTTTACACAAATGTTATATGTTAAAATATATAATAAAGACTGGATATGGATTGCATTGTGTCCCTTCTGAAATTCATATGTTAAAGACTTGGAGATAGGATCATGAAGGTAGGGCCCTCATGCTGGGATTACTGGCTTTATAAGAAGAGGAATTAAGAGAAATAGTATTTTCTTTTCTATATGAAGACACAGTGAGAAAACATCTGTCTACAAACCATACACACCCAAAAAAATGCACTCTCACAAAGCCAGCACCTTGATCTTGGACTTGGAGCCTTCAGAACTGTGAGAAATTCATATCTGTTGATCAACTGTCCAATGCATTGTATTATGTTATATCAGTCTGAGCAGACTAATACAAGACATATTAAATAAATAGCTATAAACATAACAGGTCTTATCAAGTATGTCTCATAATACATATCAAGAGATTTTATGAAATTATCACTACATCTAGTGATAGACACATAATCATCACCCACCCTGAACAGTAGTTGTCACAAAGCTGTCACCTTGGAAGAGTTTTGTTCTAATTGTTTCAGCAATCACAAAGTCTCAAGTCTCTTGGCTATTATTGCACTTTTGATATATTATCAAAAGGTGACATATGGGGGCCTCAGTTGCAGAAAGATAAATTTCGCTGTGAAGATATGTTTTTCTATTTTCAGTGCAGTTCATTAGCTAACTTTAAACGTTTGCATATTCATTTCTAATAATTTCTCTCACTTGACTCTATTTATCTTCTTATTTTATATTTCTAAGAGATTCCAAGAGAAAGGCTAAATTGGAAGGGTCTTCACAAAAGTCAGCTTTAATTTCTTTCCAGTCATTATTCTGACCCCACTCACCTTCCCAAGTACCTCCAGAGAATTATTTCTTTTAAAAGGATACCATGTTCTTTCACACTTCTAAGATTTTCATTGTGCTTCCCCCTTTTTGAAACTCATAAAATCTCACTAATCTTTTAAAGTTCAGGTCAAAATTTCATTTCATTCTGAAGATTTTCCAGGCCACCTAAGAAGTTATGTTCTTGTAGTGCCAGGGAGAGATAAATTGCTTTAAAAATGATTATTATGCTAGGTGAAATAAGCCAGTCAGAGAAATACAAATACCATATTTTCTCACATATATGTGGAACCTAATGAATAGAATAAATTGACAAACATAATAGAAAGAGAGGCACGGATGCATGGAACAGTCTGACAGCTATCAGAGAGATGGGGGCAGGTGACGGAGGCTGGATGAAAGAAGTTGAAAAGACTAGCCAAAGAATATATATGCATAAGCCATAGACACAGACAGCAGTGTGGTGATGGCCAGAGGGAAGAGGGGTGGGGACTGGGTGGAGGAGGGGAAAGGGGAGCAAAGTGGGGAAAATGGAGGCATCAACAGTGTGTAAACAATAAAAATAAAGAAAAAATAAATGGAGTATGTCAAAGGGATACAAGAGCCAACTAAAAAAGTTCATAATGGCCAAATTTGAAAGAATTAGACCAGCAAAAGAAATATTGGATAAAAATAAATATTGATATATAACCTAAAGTATAAAATAAATATCCAGAGGCCATACTGATATAAATGAATGATTGGATAGATAAATAAACTGTAAGTGGGAGAGGGAGGGACAAATCTATTTTGTGGAATAATTCAAAATAATTTATGTAGATTACTCCACTGTTACGGAGATGGAGTGTAACTCCTCACTTAAATGTGGGCTCTGCATAGTGACTTTTTTCAAAGAGTACATTTTTGGAAGGGGGTGGAAAGAGTAAATTTCCAGTGGAAAAACTTGAAAAACACTATCTCAAACAGATCATCAATTTGAACATAAACAGTGATAAGTTATGTTGATAGTATGTAACTTTAATATAGTGTGATGAAAGTGGCACTTAATCTCTGTGATCTTTTGCCCCCAAACCAGTAACTCCCATCTAATCATTTTCAAAACACTGGGCAAATCATGAGAGACAATCTATAAAATGATCTGATCAGTAATCCTCAAAACTGTCAAGGTTATCATAAAAACGAAAACCTAAGAAACTCTCATAGCTTAAAAGAGTCTAAGGAAACATGACTTCTAAGTGTAATATGGCAGCCTGGATGGAATTCTGAAAGGAAAAAACACACATTAGGGAAACAACTGAGGAATTCTTAATGAACTATGTAGTTTAGGTAACAATAATGTATGAATATCAGTTCATTAAATGTGACAAATGTACTGTATAATGTATAGTATTAATAATAGGACAAACTAGGTGGGAGTATATACAAGAAATCTCAATACCACTTCTGCAATGATTCTGTAAATTTAAGTGTTCTAAAATTTAAAATTGTATTGTCAAACAATAATAATCATGAAGTAGTAATGCTCCAACTGAACAGCTGCAAGTTTCTCATTAAGCACTTACCGAAATTCATTTCAGTTACTTCTTTACTTGTATTCCTCCCCTATTCTCTAAGTCTCTTATATTCTTAACCTCTGGAACAATCAACATTTAATCTATGGAGTAAGTTAGAAATATGCATTTTGATATACAACTAATGATTGGATCATTGTAATATTCTGAGATTTTTTAACCAGAGAAATATTATAAATCAGCAATGCTATTTATAATGAACTTTTTACAGGCAGCAGTAATAAAATGTGATTTATTGAAGTTATAGTAGTTTTCTTTTGATCCTTCACACAATCTACATAGACATTAAATTTGGTTTCTCTTAGACTTAAAACATTTTTAATGGCCCTTGATACATATGTAAAGTAATCTTGAAATTATCTTCCATGTGATTTTGTCCCAAACCCTAGATAGCCAATGGGCTGCAGAATAATTGAAAGCACAGACCCTGGAGCCAGAGTACTTGGGTTTCAATAAATTTGTTGCTTTCCAACTCAATGACCTTGGACAATTCAGTAACTTTCATAATCCTCAGCTTTCTCATTTGTAAAATAGGGGTAATTGTAGTACACACTTCCCAGGATGATTGTGAAGATTAAGTAAATTGATGCCTGTCAATGGATTAGAGCACTGGCAAATGGTAGGCAATCACTAAATATCAGCTATTATTACTATTAAGTTTAGCAGGTGAGTTATTTTAAATATGGCTTTCAATTTTTATTTTAAATATGTAGTTTAGCTACACCTCTTTGAATTTTTGCAGTTAACAGTGTGAAGGAAGTAACTATTATTTGTCTGATGCTATGCTAAGTATACTATGTTAAAGGTAATATTTTATTGATCATTATGACCAAAATTAATTATTAGACTAGTTATTATTAGAATGTAAACTTTATGGTAGCAAAAGTGTGTGTTTATTTTGCCATTGCAACCTCAGCACATAAATGTAAACTTGGTATATATTAGGGCTTACTAATATTTGTTAGCTGATAATTATATATCACTAATATCAAATGTTAGCTATGGTATACTAATCAATCAAGGTTGAGCTTAAACTAAATCATTTCTTATATACTTGAAAGAGCCTAGGCTTTATTATTCAATCTTGGAGCCAGTTGGTTTAACCTCCATTCTTAGCCTAGAATCATTTTTAAAAAGCCTTTCCTCTAGCAAAGCAATTGTTTCTGTACAAATACATAAATAGCAAAGGACAAATTTTCCTTTTAAGCTGCCTTGAAAGATATATTGAATTGATTCAAGAATCTATTATATTTGGATTTATTTCACATATGCCCTGATTGCTTCTTTCAGTGTCAGTGATACTAAATTCTCCTATTCTCACTGCATATGTACAGTTTGCAAGGAAAGACCTTTGACTGTAGTTTAAAATAGGGACACAAGCCCTAACCAGTTTGGCTCAGTGGATAGAGCATCGGCCTGCAGACTGAAGGGTCCCAGGTTTAATTCCAGTCAAGGGCATGCACTTTGATTGTAGGGACATCCCAGTAAGGGTTATGCAGGAGGCAGCTGATCTATGTTTCCCTCTCATCGATCTTTCTAATTCTCTATTCCTTTCTCTTCCTCTCTGTAAAAAATCAATAAAATATCCTACTATATAAAAACCTAGGGTCTGTAATGTCCAAAATGACTGAAGGCTCGACCAACCAGAAATCAGTCCTACAGTCAGTGCTGGATTGCCGTGGTGACCCAGCCCTGGCTGCCAAGGGGGCTGCAGATCAGGCAAGGAGAGAGGCCTGGAGAGAGAAGCAGAGTCTGATCCATAGCCTCCATGGCAGCTGTTGATCAGCACTTGCCTCTCTCTTTCTCTTGGGTTCTGGCCAGCAGCCACACCTCTTTTTCTCTCAGGGCCTCCCCCAGGGCTGTTGATCAGCTCCACCTCCCTAAACAGACCCAGAGATAAGCCTGGAGATGCTGACTGGCATTGAAGCCAACCAATCAGAACCAAATCTGGGTGAAGTGTGAGGACCCAATGGCTGCCTAGGAGGTGGAGCTTTTGACTCTGACTGGCATAGAAACTGACCAATCAGAAACTAATATGGGTGTTCTGTGAAGGCAGAACCTAAGGTGGCAATGAGGATGGGGTTTTAAGGGCAATAGCTGTTTGGTGTAAGGTGTAAGAAAGTGGTTCAGTTTTTTAGTGGCCAGTTTGGCAGTATAGCGCAGATGGCTAGCTATCAGTCCAGATATAGGGATTATGTATTTTTGTCTGCCAAGAGCATCTCCTTCTGCTGAAAAAGACTTTTGCCACCCATTTAAGCAGTCCTATCCTATATAATCTATTTATACTACAAAAAGGCTAATATGCTAATTAGACTGGGTCTACCGGCCATCTTCTGGACGTCTGATTTCATTCCGGCAAAGCCATGGTGGTGGGAGCCAAGGCAGAGGCAGTTAGGGGAGATATCAGGCTGGCAGGGGAGGGCAGTTGGAGGCAAGATCAGGTTGGCAGTGGAGGTAGTTGGGGACAAGATCAGGGTGGTGGGGGAGGGCAGTTAGGAGAAATCAGGCAGTCAGGCAGAGGCAGTTAGGACCAATCAGGCAGGCATGCAGAGGGGTTAAGGGCAATCAGGCAGGCAGGCAGAGCCAGTTAGGGGTGATCAGGCAGGCAGGCATGTGAGCGGTTAGGAGCCAGCGGTCCCAGATTGTGAGAGGGGTGTCTGACTGCTGGTTTAGGCCCGATCCCTGTGGGATCGGGGCTAAACTGGCGGTCAGACATCCCCCAAGGGGTCCCTGATTGGAAAGGGTGCTGGCTGGGCTAAGGAACCCTTCTGTGCAAGAATTTCGTACACCAGGCCACTAGTATTTAAAAAATAAAATAGGGACAGAGGTGAAGGGGGAAAACAAAGCAGCAGATAAGATGATGACATATGTTAAAAAGGTGTTAAATATGTTTATTTTACATTTTCATGTGAATTCAATAATCAAAAAGATCTTTTCTGCTTCATATTTCTCTAGATTCATTTCTTCCATTTTTAGCAAAATATTAAAAAATATCTAATGTACTTATATGTACAGTAATGTGTAAATACTATGTAGAAAACAAGAATTTTAATCCAATATTGTCCTTTTCCTCAAAGAACTTAACAAGAAAAGGAGTAGAATGATAGAAAATGTATATTAATACCTATAATACAAGCTGTAGAACTCTAATTCCAAGTTACAATTTTAGAATTGACTTATTTTTAGGGATTTCTTCTTTATTGAATCAATAGTTCAAAGCTTAGGTTGAATTAAAGAACACATTTAACGCTGAAACCGGTTTGGCTCAGTGGATAGAGCGTCGGCCTGCGGACTGAAAAGTCCCAGGTTCGATTCAGGTCAAGGGCATGTACCTGGGTTGCGGGCACACCCCCAGTAGGAGATGTGCAAGAGGCAGCTGATTGATGTTTCTCTCTCATCGATGTTTCTAACTCTCTATCTCTCTCCCTTACTCTCTGTAAAAAATCAATAAAATATATTTAAAAAAAAAAAACAAAAAAAGAACACATTTAACAGACCCTATATATGTATATGTATATAAATTTGTATATGCACAAATTTGGTTTCCAAATTCTGCATTTTCTGTAAGCTATATCTCATATCACTTTCACTCAAGTAAGTATTGTAAAGTTATAAACATCTAGAAGATAGAGCCATAAATGTGGTGAAGTCTACTTTGTAATATGCGAGGGTTGTAGTACATAAAACTGCATATTACAGTGTGTTTAAATGTTTTAATCAATGATAACTATTTAATACAATACATAAATAAGGAGCCAAAATGTTTTCTAACTTGGAGCCAACTTGATAAAGTCTAATCTTCCTTCAAAAGTCAGCTAAAATTACACCTACTCTGTAAATATATAACTTCTTTTTTATTTTCTAATGTGAGTATATACTAATATTAAAATAAGATGCAATAGTTTCAAATTGAAAAAGGTGATTTATCTCTGATAAGAGTTTAATCTCCAAAATGTATAGGGAACTCATACAACTTAACAAAAGGAAGATAAGAAATGCAATAAAAGGATTGGCAACGGACCTACTGTAAATAGACACCTTTCAAAAGAAGACATACAGAAGGCTGAGAGACATATGAAAACATGCTCAAAGTCACTAATCATCTGAGATATGCAAATCAAAACAACAATGAGGTATCATCTCACACCTGTCAGAATGGCTATCATTAACAAATCAACAAATAACAAATGCTGGAGAAAAAGAAAGGACTCTTACCATTTGCAACTGGATGGATGGACATGGAGAGCATTATGCTAAGTGAAGTAAGTCAGTCGGAGAAAGATAAATATCACATGATCTCACTCATTTGTGGAATATAATGAACAACATAAACTGATGAACAAAAACAGAACCAGAGTCATAGAAGCATTGAATAGACTGTCCAACCTATGAGGGAAGGCGGGGGAGAGGGGGTGAGGGGGTAAGAGATCAACCAAAAGACTTGTATGCATGCATATGAGCATAACCAATGTACAGATAGGGGAGGGGGGCGTTGAGGGCATGTGCTCGGCATTGGTGGAGGCCAGGGAGAGCTCAATGGAGGAAAAAGAAGACTTATGTAATACATTAAACAATAAAGAATTTAAATTAAGAAAAAGATGATTTAGACTTTAAAAGTTTGTTTCTATTCTCAATATATATTGTATAGTTTATACATTGCAAATTTTGGCCATTATAAAATTATTTCTCTTTTTATATGTATTTCTAGAAGATTTTAATTTTTATGATAATGGTAATATTTTTCAGCTGCACATATACAGTATTGGATGCTTAGCATTCTTCACCATATTTGGTGAATGAGTTATTGCATGGATCAGAAGCTTCTCACAATCCTACACTCAGAATAATTCATTCTGTTTTCCACGTCTTCTAATACCTATTTTCAACATATGTTCATGAAAATATAACTCTGTACTTTTCTACTAATCTCTACTATTATATAATACACATTTCTGTTCTTGGACAGTCTTCATAATTATCTTAGTAAATTCATAGTAATACATTGATATGATCTGTCATAAGTTACTTTACTATTCAAATCTCACTGATATATAATGCTACAGTTAAATGTTTATACACATACTCTTTTTTTCAGAGACACTTCATTTAGAGAATTTCTATGAAAGAAGAGGAGTGAAGAGGTTGTGTGTATATGCTATTATAGAAACTGGAGCAATAATAAAAATGAATTATTTAAAAGGTAAAGCAAGTCCTCAAATAACATCATTGACTTATAATCTTAATGAGATGCTGTAGGAACTTCACTTTTGTTTATATCAATTAGCTTATGGTAAAACTGGCTTCATTGTACATCACTTCATTGCAGTTCCAAGAATCTATAGAAGACATTAAGTGAGGACTTTCTGTACTGGAAAGCATTCAAAAGCAGAGGCAAGTTGGGTTTTGAAAAACTACATTTGCAAGAGGCAAGCAATACGAATTTGTACCTTTTTTGTCTGAAGGAGTTCTCCAAATCACACAGCTATCTATGGTGGGCAGAAAATTGTAGCTTCATCAGTTTGACGTAGAATAGATCAGAACTTAGGACTTGAAAAAAGACATAAATTTAAGGCAGAAATTTCGAAGCAAAAGACATGAGACAAAATGAGACACAAATTCTGAGTGTAAACTACACATGTGCTGAGGAGATCCATTGTAACAGAGCAAAAAGAAATAAAGAAAATGAAGGGGTCAGGGAGGGAAGAGTCTGACAGGGACAAGAGAGAAATTTTGAAACAGAAGACAGAGATGCACCCAATACATTTTTTGAATTTGCTCCTTTTTTAACTACATACATTCCCAGTTGAAGATCACATTGAAAAGCAGAAAACTTAAGTCTTACTTATTCAAGGTATTAGATGATAATAGAGCACAAAGATGGCCAATGAGTTAGAAATTTAAAGAAGAATCCCCAGAAGCAAAGAAACTACATGGAGAATTAACAGCAAAATCTGCCTATAAATCAGTCCGAATTTTTGGTGTTAACAACAAAATACACGGTTGAAGAGGAAAACTCAGAAAGCCATCCTAATATATAAAAAGCCAGGGGTGATCATGACCTAAAGGATGAGGAGGATGACTGAACAGCAGGAGGGAGGGAGCTCTGGCCTGGTCCTGGCGGTGGCAGGCGGGAGCTCCCTCCAGGCCCCAGCCTGGGCATGGTGGTGATGAAAGGGAGCTCCCTCCCAGCCCCAGGCTGGTCTCAGCAGCAGCGGGAGGGAACTTGTGGATCATGTTATTTGCACATAGCTCTGAAAGCTGTGCAAGAGTGATGATTCCATTGATTCAACAGATTATGCCAAAAGGGAAAATTTTCCCATCAAATTTCTTAATAGTATTACTCCTTTGGGAATGCTGTGTCATAAATTAAAATTGAAAGTGGGTGCAATCATCACGCTACTGAGAAATCTTAACAGTAAATGGGGTATTTGTAATGGTACTAGATTTATTTGTTCTGATTCCAAGCATTGATTTATCCCCATCTGACACTGGCCTCTCATTTAAATTAATTTGAACACAGTTTCAT
>NW_006284339.1:3209-13586 GCF_000327345.1 Myotis davidii | reverse complement strand
TTTCTTGAGTTCGAAGAGCATGTGTTGTTAAAATTGCTAATGCTTCATCACAAGGGAAATTAGTCAAGCACTCTGAAAGTGTTTTCACTCTTAATGGGTATACAGAGAGATATTAGAATAAGTTTAATCAATTTATTAGTCATTGTATCAGTGTTGTTTTTACATCATGTTTTTGTTGTTTTTATATCATGTCTTTTTTGTTATATTATGTTGTGATTGTTTATTTATTAATACATTCATATATTTTTTCATATATACATTTTACTAATTTTATTTCATCTCTGACACTTCTATTATAGAGAAAATGCAAATAGCAATATTAGAATATTCCTACCTGAACCCATTTTCGCATATGATCAGTAATATATTGCTTTTTCTTGAGTTCGAAGAGCATGTGTTGTTAAAATTGCTAATGCTTCATCACAAGGGAAATTAGTCAAGCACTCTGAAAGTGTTTTCACTCTTAATGGGTATACAGAGAGATATTAGAATAAGTTTAATCAATTTATTAGTCATTGTATCAGTGTTGTTTTTACATCATGTTTTTGTTGTTTTTATATCATGTCTTTTTTGTTATATTATGTTGTGATTGTTTATTTATTAATACATTCATATATTTTTTTCATACACATTTTACTAATTTTCTTTCATCTCTGACACTTCTATTATAGAGAAAGGGCAAATAGCAATATTAAAATATTTCCTCTAATTAGTTCCCCTTTAATGTGCATGAATTTTGTGCACCTGGCCATTAGTGTTAAATCATGTAGCAGGTAAAAATCTATAAGTACTAAATGTAGATATCAACTGCTGTCTACCATAAAGTAGACAGAGTTTGATGATTGGTCTAAGTTACTGCCTGTAAGAACAATAACAAATATCCCCCCAAAAGTCCTGGCTGGTGTTACTCAGTAGTTAGAGCATTAACCCATAAACCAAAGGGTCATCGGTTCAATTCCCAGTCAAGGGCACATACGTGGGTTGCAGGCTCGGTTCTAGGCCCTGGTCGGAGCACATGTGGAAGGCAACCAATCAATGTGTCTCTCTCAGATTGATTTTTCTTTCTCTCTCTCCCCCTTCCTCCCTTCCATTCTCTCTAAAAAAATCAATGAAAAAAATATCCTCAGGTGAGGATTAACAACAATAAAAAATCCCCCAAAATAAAGCAGAACTTAGAGTCACTAAAACATACCTAAACAATTCAGATTCCATAAATTACTACACTTTCAAATATAAAGTGTGATATATTTTCAGGGATAGGAAACTCAATAGGAACTAATTCTAAATGGAATTCAAACTAAACCCATATTTTTTAAATAAGTAAGGGAAAGTGATTTTAGTGAGTAAATAGTTTCCATTTCTCTGTTGATATTTCTTATTAAAAAAACACACACAGGAATTCTAGAGATAAAAAGCAAAACAATTACTCCTACACACATCATAGTCACACTCCTGGAATCTAAAGAGGAAAGAGAATGTCCTGAATTGCAATTCTTTGTTGTTCCCAAATATACCAATTTCGCTGGAGAACTATCAGTCTCTTTGTTAAATGTTACTACCAGCTTTTAGCTTTTTTTATCAGGAGGAAAGAGTAGGACTACCAATCCAACATTCCAAATTGGCCAGGTGATACCCAAGGGTCTAATTTATGTCTTGCCATTTTGAAGTGTTGGCAGGGCCTGGAATATTATCAATGCTTAAGATACTGCTAATAATAAAGACACCAGTTTATAGCACCAGTTTAGATGCCCATGGAATCTCTGGTCAGCGAAGGTCTTCTTCTGTATGAGACCAATCCTTGAAGACTGAGAGGGTGGTGTTTTTTTGTAATATGTAGATACCACCACAAAAACTCAAGAAAATGGAGAAATAGTGAAACGTAATCCAAACAAAGGAATGAAACGAAACTCCAGAATATGATGCTAATAAACCAGAGATAAAGGAATTACTTAAGAAAGAATTCAAAATAACCATCATAAAAATACTCAATGCATCCGGAGAACAATGTATGAATAAAGTGAGGATTTCAACAAAGAGATAGGTGTAATCCTTATAAGAATTACTAAAGGTAGTCCTTCAGGTTGAAATTAAAGAACCCTAGAGAGTAATCCAAATCCTTCTAAAAAAATTAAAAACACTAATAAAGGTAACTATAGGTAAATATAAAAGAGGATATTAATTGATTATTTCTATCTGTTATAGTATATCTGATTTGGAAGACAACTGCATAAAACAATATGAAATCTGTTTTAATTAACTTAGAAAGTATCCAATATAATAAAGAGGTAATATGCAAGTTGACTGTAACACCTTTACTCAAGATGGCTGCCCCATGTGGGCACAAGATGCCTGGCAGGGGAGGGCAGTTTGGGGAGACCTGGCTACACAGGAGGGCAGTTGTGGAAGATCGGGCCTGCAGGGGAGGGAAGTTAGAGGCAACCAGGTCTGCAGGAGAGGGCAGTTGGGGGCAATTGGACCAGCAGGGGAGCAGTTAGGCATCAATCAGGATGGCAGGGGAGTGATTAGGGGGTGATCAGGCTGGCAGGCAGAAGCAGCTAGGGGTAATCAGGCAGGCAGTCAGGCGAGCAGTTGGGCGCCAGCAGTCCCGGATTGTGAGAGGAATGTCCCACTGCTGGTTTAGGCCTGATACCAAAGTTTTTTTATACAATTTAAATTAAGTTTGCATTAATTAAAACTAGATAGTATAAATGCTAATTGTAAACTCCAGGGCAACCACTTAGAAAATAACTACAAATATATATTAAAAGAAATAACAAAGGAATGAAAATGGAATACTATAAAATATTTAACACAAAAGAAACCAAGAATGGTGAAAGAGGAATAGAAAAGACAAAAGATATATAGGAAAATGTAGCAAAATAGTAGATGTCAATCCTTCTTACCAATAGTAGCAATTATAAATGAACTAAACACTCCAACTAAATCACAGTAATCAATAGCATGGGTAAAAAAACACACAAAAAAACAAACAAATAAAAAAAAACCCACATTATCTAAATATATGCTGTCTACAGGAGACACTCTTTAGACACAAAGCCACAAATAGATTAAAAGTAAAATGATGGAAAATAATATGCCATATGGACAGTTTCTTCTAACTAGTGGTAGAATAACAATTGAAGGGGAATAAGATTTAATGCACCATTGTATGGCTCAAAATGGAAGGATCCATGTGCCAAAGAATATGTGACCTCCAGAAGGTGAAAGTGGGTCTTCATTGGATAACAGCAGATAAAGTGAGACCTCAGTGTTAAAACTACAAAGAAATTATATCAGCAACCAAAATGAATTTCAAAGTAAATATTTTAGATAGGACAAGGGTCTCAATGTCTGGGATTTCTTACTAAATGCTAAAATGTAACTGTTTTTAGATGGAGCTGTAACAGGATGAGATTGGCCAGAATCAAACTCTGAAAAAGAAGAAATCAACATATAATTAACAAAATAATGTATGCAAGCACTGGCTACACTTCCCTTTCGGGAGACAGAACTTTGGATGTAAATCCCCTGTCTTTTTTGCTTGTTGCAAGTAAATAAAACTACCTAATGAAAACTCTGTCTGGTTCTTGAATAAAAAAATCCCCAAGTAGCAAACCCATTTAGTTCTGTAACAGATTTTCCCCACATCCTTCATATAAGAGCCCAGTCTGGTCAACAGTTTGATTTTTGTTTTTTGACACTATTATCAGAGAACCCAGTTGAAACTGCCTGGACTTTTAAGATACTTTTTGGGTTGTGGTGGGTTTGTTTGTTTGTTTGTTGTTGTTGTTTTTTTAGATTTGAGGATATTTATTTGCTTTTCAATGGACTTCTTTTTGTAAATTCAGTAGGAAAATACTTTGATTTTTTATTTTGTTTTGTTTTCTTTATTTTATTTTTTCTAATAACATTTATCCCCCCTCTTCCACCTCCACCCACCACCAACCCTCCACAATCACCACACTGTTGTCTGTGTTTGTCCTTTCTTTCTCAATCTTTTTTTCTCAATCCCTTCACCCACTCCAACACCCACAGATGTAGTTTTAAGCCACTAAATCTATGATAATTTGTCACACAGCAATAGAACATTAATGCATTCTCTCATTTTCTAATTGTTTCATTTGGACAGAAACTTGTCTTATGCACAGCACACAGAACATAGAAGATGATAAAGATCAGGAACAGTTATTTAAATAAAATAACAAAATTCATGTTTGTTGCTTACTCCACCTGATAACCCAGACTTCCTTTTTCTCAACAATATTCAAGATTCACTTAGTGTAATATAATGGGTTTAGAATCTGGAGTTAAAAAAAATCCTAGATAAGAGAGGTCCCAAACATTTCATCTCTTTTTCTGAGTAATTGCAAAGCTTTACACCCTATGGGGGAAGACAAGCATTCTGCATTCATGATTAGTTATTATTTTGTTACTTACATTTGATAGCTTCTAATCCTACCTAATAAAGAGGGAATATGATAATTGACCATCACACCACTGCAAAAGATGGCGATGCCACAGCCAATAAGGAGGGAATATGCTAATTGACTGTCCACCCTCAAAGATGACAGTGCCCACAGCCACAAGATGGCAGCGCCCAGTCCCCTCAGCTCCACTGGGGCAGCAGGTGCACAGCAAGGCCAGAATCTCTCAGCCCCTCAGCCCCCCAGGGCCAGGCCGAGGCACAGGCAAGCCTCGGATGGCGGCTTCCCAGCCACCCAGGGCCGCCCAAGGCTCAGGTAACCAGGGCCAGCTGATGCTTGCATTGCCAGTAGTGGCAGCAGCAGAAGTGTGATGGGGTGTTACCTTCCTCTGATCGCCGGGTCCCCTCCCACCCCTCAGAGCTTCTGGACTGTGAGAGGGGACAGACCGGGCTGAGGGATGCCGCCTCTAGTACATGAATTTTCATGCACCAGGCCTCTAGTAGTAAATAACACTTAATGCTATTTTTTCATGTTTCAATATCTCACAAGTTACAAATTCCCAATAGTGTCTATGATATTCCTATTCATTAAGTGAAATTTTTAGTCCCATTTTACATAAGGGTTCTCTGGAAGTAATGAATTTTCAGAAGTCTGTGAGTGTGTGTGTGTATGTGTGTGTGTGTGTGTGTGTGTGTGTGTGTGTGTACACTTCTTTTCTGAAGAAAAAATGTATTTGTCATTAATAACTCTCTTATTAGACATTGTGTTGGGAATATGTAAGTGATAAAATTGCCATGAAGTTAATATAGACTCTATTAATTTTTAGAACAAAGTAAAAGTCACTTCCCTTCATATCAAGATCATGAACAATTAACAAGTAAAATCATAATTTCACAGATAGTTGCCCATCTAAATTCATTCAGATTTAGAGAAGAAGTGAGGCTACATTAAATTTTAATCAAATTTCACAGTTGCTGAAATATATTCATGAAATACTTGATTGACATTCCTAACACAAACAAAATGATCTATAAAAAGGACCATTGTATTTTAAGGTCAAGCATGTCATTTTCATCTTCCTATATTCAAAATGTATCATATTGAAAGGTTGTAGCTATTTCCTTATTTTCATATTCCATATCTTATGACTTCATCTTCAGATACAATTCATGAAAATATCTAAAATTACATTGGATAAATATTATGGTTCTAAAATAGGGGAATGGGTTTTCCAAGAGTGAATTCTAATCCTGCTTTTTCCAACTAGTCTTGTTGATTCTATATAAAAACTTTGTATGCTTAGTTTGACACTAAAATTACATAATTTACACTATAGCAATAATAATAATAATACTTTATAATCTGTTCTAATATAACTACTTTATGTATTCCTGTTATTAACCCTCCCTTCCAATATTTCTATACTTCTGTGTAAGAAAGGAGTTAAACATCAAAATCATCTATGAATGTAGGTAAGCCTTTCTCTAAGAAAAACAATACAAGAAAATTCTGATTTAATTAACAGATATATTAGTAAAGGTAATTTTCATTATAAAAAGAAGTATTTTATTGAAAATATCTAGTGTAACATTTAAATAATAATTGACTCACCTTCAATATAAAGTAATTTTCATTTTATTATTATTTAATTACTAGAGGCCTGGTGCACGAAATTTGTGCACTTGAGGGGGGTGTCCCTCAGACCAGCCTGCACCCTCTCCAACCTGGGATACATGTCAGATTGGGCCTAAACCTGCAGTCAGACATCCCTCTCACAATCCAGGACCACTGGCTCCCAACTGCTCACCTGCCTGCCTGGCTGATTGCCCCTAACCATTTCTGCCTGCAATCCTGACCACCCCCTAACCACTCCCCTGCCAGCCTGATTGATGCCTAACTGCTCCCCTTCTGGCCTGATCACCCCTAACTGCCCTTCCTTGCAGGTCTGGTCAACCCCAAATGCCCTCCCCTGCCAGCCATACTTTGGCTGTGGGTGCCTCCATCTTTGTGGGCAAGGCATTAAATTAGCATATTCCTCCTTATTGGTTGTGGGTGTCACCATCTTTGTGACGGCATGAGGATCAATTAGCATATTCCCTCTTTATTAGATAGGATTGTAAGAAAACTTAACACGAGATGACCTATCTAACAAATTTTTAAATGTACAGCAAATTATTATTGACTGTAGGTACAGTGTTATACGTAAAAAATTTCCTTTTTTATTCCCCTATTAAAGCTGAATAGCAATCATTACGTGGTATGAATATACCACACATTTCTTGATCAATTCATATGTTGATGGACATTAGAATGTTTCAACATCTTGTGTGGTCTCAAGAAAGTCATTTATCATTTTTATATTTCAGTTTTCTATTGTATAAAATAATGTTTTGGATGTAGACCAAGGAGAGAGAGAGAGAGAGAGAGAGAGAGAGAGAGAGAGAGAGAGAGAGAGAGAAATTCTTTTAAAATAAAAAAATCCAAGCAGATTATGGCTATGTTGGTTGGAGCATTATCCTGTACATCAAAGGTTATGATTACAATTCCCAGTCAGTGCACATACCTAGGTTGCAGTTCTATACTCAGTCTGGGCAAGAATGGGAGGCAACTGATTGATTTTCTCTCATATCAATGTCTGTCTCTCTCTCTCTCTCTCTCTCTCTCTCTCTCTCCCTCTAAAAATCAATTTAAAAAATATACCCTCTGGTGAAGATTTAAAGAAAAAAAAGATAAAATTCAATGTTGGTGGTAGTGAGAGCAAGGAGAGAGCAACAACTGCTTGTGGAATAAGACCTTGTAGACATTCAAAATATACATTGACCATCCAGTAAAAACATTTCTAAGAATTCATCTTAAGGAAACTGATCCAAAATACAGAACAAAATCTTAAACAAATATATTAATATGAACGTTGTTTCAAGTGGCAAAATTATGAAAAAAATGGAAATGAGCCAAAACAATATAAATTATGATAGTTTATAAGATCCAATTTAAAAGAATTATATTGTTTTTTTAAATTTTTTCTTTATTGATTAAGATATTATATATGTGTCCTTATCCCCCCATTGACCCCCAAACCCCACTCATGCCCTCACTCCCTGGTGTTTGTGCCATTGGTCAGGCTTATATGCAGGCATAGAAGTCCTTCGGTTGACCATTCCCCCTTATCCTCACCCTCCCCTACCTTCCCTCTGAGATTTGACAGTCTGATCAATGCTTCTCTGTCTCTAGATCTGTTTTTGTTCAACAGTTTATGTTGTTCATTATATTCCATAAAAAACTGAGATCATGTGATATTTATCTTCCTCTGACTGGCTTTTTTCACTTAGAATAATGCTCTCCAGTTCCATCCATGCTGTTCCAAATGGTAAGAATTCCTTCTTTTTTATTGAAGCATAGTACTCCATTGTGTAGATGTACCAAAGTTTTTTAATCCACGTATCTGCTGATGGGCACTGTGGCTATTTCCAAATCTTAGCTATGGTGAATTGTGCTGCTATGAACATAGGGGTGCATATATCCTTTCTGGTTGGTGTTTCTGGCTTCTTGGGATATATTCTTAGAAGTGGGATCACTAGGTCAAATGGGAGTTCCATTTTTAGTTTTTTGAGGAAATTCCATACTGTTCTCCACAGTGGCTGCACCCGTCTGCATTCCCACCAGCAGTGCATGAGGGTTCCTTTTTCTCCACATCCTTGCCAGCACTTGTCATTTATTGATTTGTTGATGATAGCCATTCTGATAGGTGTGAGATGGTACCGCATTGTCTTTTTTATTTGCATCTATTGAATGATTAGTGACTTTGACCATGTTTTCATATGTCTCTTGGTCCTATGTCTTCTCTTGAAAGGTAAATATTTAGGTCAGTTGCTCATTTTTTAATTGGGCTGTTTATCTTTCTTTTGTTAAGTTGTATGAGTTTCCTGTAAATGTTGGAGAGTAAACCCTTTTCAATGATAACGTTGGTAAATATGTTCTCCCATGCAGTGGGCTTTCTTGTTGTTTTGTGGATGGTTTCTTTTGTTGTGCAGAAGTTTTTTATTTAGATGTAGTCCCATTTGTTTATTTTCCCTTTAGTTTCCATTGCCCTAGGAGCTGTATCAGTGAAGAAATTGTTTCGGCAAATGTCAAAGATTTTTCTGCCTGTGAATTACTCTAGTATTTTTATGGTACAGTATATTCTCCCATTTTTTTATGTCTTCCCCTCTCTCTATCTCTTTTTTCAGTTTCCTGTAGTTTTCAGAGTACAGGTCTTTTACCTGCTTAGTTAAATTTATTCCTAGGTATCTTATTATTATTATTTTTTGGTGCGATGGTAAATGGGGCCCTTGAGTCCACAGGCTGACGCTCTATCCACTGAGCCAAACCGTTTAGGGAGACTATGTGGTTTTTATCTCTCAATCTGTTTACATGATGCATCAAGTTTATTGATTTGCAGATATTGTATCATTCTTGCATCCCCAGGATAAATCCTAATTGGTCTTGGTGTATGATTTTTCTGATGTAATGCTGGATCCGATTTGCTAGAACTTTGTTGAGGATTTTGGCATCTAAGTTCAGGGGGCATATTGGCCTGTGATTCTCTTTCATTGTGTTGTCTTTATCTGGTTTTGGTATTAGGGTAATGCTGGCTTCATAGAATGAGCTAGAAGTGTTCCTTCCTCTTGAATTTTTTGGATTAGTCTGAGGAGGATAGGTTTTAATTCTTTCTTGAATATTTGGTAAAACTCCCCTCTGAAGCCATCTAGCCTTGGGCTTTTGTTTCCTGGAAGGTTTTTGATGACTGAATCAATTTCTTGCATAGTTATTGGCCTATTATGATTTTTAGATTCTTCCTGATTCAGTTTTGGAAGGTTGCATTTTTCTAGGAATATGTCAATTTCCTCCAGGTTGTCCAGTTTATTGTAATAGAGTTTTTCATACTATTTTTTAACAATCCTTTATATTTCTGTGGGTTCTGTTGTTATTTCACCTCTTTCATTTATGATTTTGTTTATTTGGGTCCTCTCTCTTTGCTTCTTGGTGAGCCTGGCTAGAGGCTCATCAATCTTGTTTATCCTTTCAAAGAACCAGCTCTTCGTTTCATTGATTTTCTGTATTGTTTTTTGGTCTCTATGTCATTCATTTCTGCTCTGATCTTTATTATCTCCTTCTTTCTGGATACTGTAGGTTTGTAGGCTTTTCTTGTTGCTCTCTTTCTAATAATTTGAGTTGTAGAAGTAGATGATTTATTACCATTTTTTCTTGTTTTTTGAGGTAGGCCTGTAGAGCTATAAACTTTCCTTTCAGGACTGCTTCCATTGTGTCCCATAGATTTTGGATTATTGTGTTTTAATTGTCATTAGTTTCCAGGATATTTTTAATTTCTTCTTTGATCTCATTGGTAACCCAATCAATATTTAATAACAGGCTATTCAGCTTCCAGGTGTTTGAATATTTTGGGTTGTTTTTATTGTAGTTTATTTCTAATATTATGCCATCGTGGTCTGCGAAGATGCTTGGCATGATTTCAATCTTCTTGAATTTGGGGATACTTTGCTTGTGAACCAATATGTGGTCTATTTTTGAATATGTCCCATGAGCACTTGAGAAGAACGTATATTCCCTGGCTTTGGGGTGAAGCGTTCTGAAGATGTCTATTAAGTCCATCTGATCAAGTGAGTCATTTAGAATTGCTGTATCTTTGCTGATTGTTTGTCTATAGGACTTATCCAGTGCTGTCAGTGGTGTATTAAAGTCCCCCACTATGATTGTATTGTTGTCGATCTCTCCTTTGATATCTCCCAGGAGTTTTTTAATAAATTTGGGTGCTCCTGCATTGGGTGCATATATGTTTACCAGGGTTATATCTTCTTGTTGTATTGATCCCTTTAGTATTATGAAGTGGCCTTCCTTATCTCTTGTTATGGCCTTCACTTTGAGGTCTATTTTTTCTGATATAAGTATTGCTTCA
>NW_006284339.1:0-2563 GCF_000327345.1 Myotis davidii | reverse complement strand
GGTTTTCTAACCCTTGTTCCTCTTCCTGTTGTTCTTGCACCCCGATTATTCGTATGTTGCTTCATTTCATGTTGTTCCATACCTCCCTTAGGCTCTCCTCCTGTCTTTTAATTTTTTTCTCCAATTGCAGTTCAGTTTGGGTGTGATTTGCTTCCCTGTCTTCTAATTCGCTAATTCGGCCCTCTGCTTCTCCTGGTTTACTATTGAAACTTTCCATGGTGTTTTTTATTGTAATTATATCACTCTTCATTTTTATTGATTCTTACATAAGTTGTTAATTTTTTTCATCCATCTGGTTTATGAACTGTGTGACCCTTATTCTGATTCTTTTTCTGACATGTTGCATGCCTCTGTTTCACTTAGCTGCTTTTCTGATGATTTTCCCTTTTCTTTCCTTTGAGGGTTTCTTTGTCTACCCATTTTTCATCTCTCCATTGGATCTAGATCAGTGGTCTCAACCTGTCGGTTGCAACCCCTTTGGGGGTCAATTGACCCTTTCACAGGGGTTGCCTGAGACCATCAGAAAAACAAATATATAATTACATATTGTTTTTGTGAATAATCACTATGCTTTAACTATGTTCAATTTCTTTCTTTTAAACATATATTTTATTGATTTTTTACAGAGTGGAAGGGAGTGGAATAGAGAGTTAGAAACATCAATGAGAGAGAAACATCGATCAGCTGCCTCCTGCACACTCCCCACTGGGGATGTGCCCGCAACCAAGGTACATGCCCTTGACCGGGATCGAACCCGGGACCCTTCAGTCCGCAGGCTGACTCTTTATCCACTGAGCCAAACTGGTCAGGGCAATTATGTTCAATTTCTAACAATAAAAATACATCCTGCATATGAGATATTTACATTATGATTCATAACAGTAGCAAAATTACAGTTATGAAGTAGCAATGTAAATAATTTTACGGTTGGGGGTCACCACAACATGAGGAACTGTATTAAAGGGTCGCGGCATTAGGAAGGTTGAGAACCACTGATCTAGATGAAGAATCGTGCAGGGGCTGCTCCTTGGATGGCAGTGGCTCCTCAGGCTACAGTTGCTCTTTGGCCAGTCATGGCAGTGGCTGCTCCTCAGTTGGTAGTGGATCCTCTGGTAGGTTCTATTCACAGCAGTGGTTGCTCCTTTGGCTGGTGGGGGGAGGCTTCTCATTAAGCTGCTTGTCCTTGGATGGGGGCAGACTGCTCATGGGGCTGCTGCTCCTCAGACAGGTGTGGGCTGCTTGCACAGCTGCTGCTCGTCAGATGGATGCAGGCTGCATATAGCTTCTGCTTCTCAGACAGGAGCAGGGTGTGTGGGGCTGCTGCTACTTTGATGTTTGCAGTCTGCTCATACCTCTGCTGCTCCTTGGACGGGAGCAGGCTACTTGTGTGGCTATTTCTCTATGGATGGGGGCGGGCTGTTCACAGGGCTGCTGCTCCATATAGGGTGGCAGGTTGCTCACACAGCTGCTGTTCCTCAGACGGGGGTGTGCTGCTCCTTGGACCAGGGTAGGCTGCTCACACAGCTGCTGCTCCTTGGACAGGGGCAGGCCACTTGAGGCTGCCACTCTTTGGCCTGCAGTGGGCTGCTCATGGGCTGCTGCTTCTCAGTCAGGAGTGGGCTGCTCACATTCTGCTGCTTTCATGGTAGCAGTGCCCTGTGCTAAAGCATTGGGCTAGTCAGAGTGGAGTGTGCTTTGGAACTCACAGGAGCCTGCACACAGGGTGACTGGAGTCTCAGTGACCATGGCACCACAGCTGAGGTACCAGGTCCCTGGGAGGGGTGGCTGTAGGGTCCCAGGTGTTATCTGAGGGCACCCTGGGTGGAGGTGAGGCTGGGATCCCAGTTACATCAGCTCTCCCCTTCAAAAAGGCAAGGCCTCTGAGTAAGAGCTGGCCTCTCCATGACTGTTTGCAATGGTAACAGAGGGTTGCTAGTTAGGTGAGCCCAGTTATCTTGCCCCCAAAGGACTTTCAGGACATAACTGTGCCTCACTCACATACACACACACACACCACATGACCATATTCTCCTCTTTTGCTCCCTCACTCACTCATGTTCTCTCCCTCACTGCTGCCTTCTTCATGCCTGTTTACTTGAGTCTAGAGTGTTATTAACCCATTCCTGGATACAGTCTCCTCTCTGGGTATCTGGTTATGTGGCTTGCTCTCTAGCACATTGGCCAAATGGGATAAAATTCACCTCGACAAGACACAATACAAAGGAACATATCACAAATGTACACACAACACTAATAACCCCAGTATAAGTGTCCAACAAAGAAAAGAGAATTAGAGGAGGGAAAAGAGAGCACAAATGATATTGAAGAGGGAAAATATGGTATGAGAGAAAAGAAAAAGGAAAAAATGGAAAAAGTATATATGGAGAAAACATCTTATATATATATGGAGAGAAAACACCAGAGGACAAACAGGTAAACCAAAACATACAAACACCAAATTCCCAGTAAAGAGGGTGGGGTCAGAATCTTACATAGAGAAAGTAAGGTTAAGAATTGGATGAAGATTCACTCTCTCTTTTTGCTCTTTTTTTTTTCTTTTCTC
>NW_006284338.1:48495-49063 GCF_000327345.1 Myotis davidii | reverse complement strand
TGACAAACCCACAGCCAACATCATCATCAATGGTCAAAAACCATTCCCCCTAAAAACAGGAATAAGACAGGGATGCCCCCTTCTTACCACTCCTGTTCAACATAGTACTGGAAGTACTAGCTGCTACAATCAGACAAGAAGAAGAAATAAAAGCCATCCAGATTGGAAAAGAAGTAAAACTGTCCTTATTTGCAGATTACATGATACTGTACATAGAGAACCCTAACGACCCTATCAAAACATTATTAGACTTAATAAATGAATTCGGCAATGTAACAGGATACAAAATTAATGCCAAAAAATCTAAGGCATTTCTTTATGCCAATAGTGAACTTACAGAAAGTGAAACTACAGATGTTATCTTCATTTACCATTGCCCCAAAAAAAAAAAAAATAAGATACCTAGGAATAAACTTAACTAGGAGGTAATAAACCTGTACTTGAAAAACTATAGCCCATTGAAAAAAGAAATAGAGGAAGATACAAACAAATGGGAACATATACCATGTTCATGGATTGGAAGAATAACATAATTAAAATGCCTATATGCTACTCAAAGCATAAAATA
>NW_006284338.1:45746-47142 GCF_000327345.1 Myotis davidii | reverse complement strand
GGGAAAGTAGGGGAGGGTGCGGGTAAGTTGAAGAG
The DNA here is from genome assembly GCF_000327345.1 of Myotis davidii. Taxonomy (NCBI): domain Eukaryota; kingdom Metazoa; phylum Chordata; class Mammalia; order Chiroptera; family Vespertilionidae; genus Myotis; species Myotis davidii. The sequence goes on along the minus strand of NW_006284338.1, from coordinate 47,107 downwards.
ATCAACCAAAGGACTTGTATGCATGCATATACGCCAAAACAATGGACATGGACAACAGGGGGATGGGAGCATGGGTGTGCAGGGCAAGAGGGGCGGTTGAGGGTTAATGGGGGGATGAGGACACATTTGTAATACTTTAACTAATAATAAAAATATGGCTAAGATGGAGAAAAAAAAGAATTGTAAAAGTCGGGTAAACATAACACAAAAAGAATTAACCTTCAGTGACTGTAATAAATAATCATAGACTTATAATTGTCAAAAATAAATTCATACTTCAGAAAACAGGTGATACTCTTTGCAAAGTATATGATTGCATATATCTGAAACTAATACACATTATCATTAAACATAAACTATTATTGAAAATAAATTTAAATAAATTATATGGACATATAGATAACTAAACAAAATTAGAAAAACAAACCATGAACTAAATGTAAAATCTAACAAAAATTTATTTTAAAAAATAATTCAATAGAGACCTTCAGTAGCAGTCAGTACTGCATAGAACAAAAAAATACTGACCTAGAAGATATGGGATTAGGAATTATACAGTTAAAGTATTAAAACTTTACAAAAAATAATAAAAATGTGTAAAAAATGAGGGGGTCTAATGGAATATTATTATTCATTAAAAAGATAAACATTATGGGAATCCAAAAGGCTAGAAGAATAAAAATTAGAAAAAAATATATTTAAAGAAAAAATATAAAACCAGAAAATGCTAAAATAAGACAGATTATAACAAAACTAGAGGACTGGTGCATGAAATTCATGCACTCCGCAATGGGGGGTTGGGCTGGGGGACTGTTCCCTCAGCCCTGCTTGAGTCCTCTACAGTCCAGGAGCCCTCAGGGGGTGTGCATCTGGTGGTTTTGGACTCCTATGCATCAGTCCCGCATCCTTAGCACTGCCATAGAGGTGGGAGAGGCTCCTGCCTCTGCTACACTCACCAGCCATGAAACTGGCTCAGGGCTTCTGGCTGAGCAGGGCACCACCTCTGGGAGTGCACTGACCACCAGGGGGCAGTTTCTGATTTGAGCGTTTGCCCCTGGTGATCAGAGCATGTCATAGAGACCATTTTTTTCACTGTTTGTTAAATTTGCATATTAGCCTTTTATTATCTAGGCTCTTTTATGTCTAGAAGTGTCAAAACAATTCAAAGTATTGGGCGGCAAATCATTCTAGCATCTATGAAAACTTGAATACTGTTAACATAGTAACACTGAATTAGGTTATTTAATGTGTGATAATCTTTAATCATCTTACTCTTTACCAGTTCCTGTTAGTATTTAGAAAACCTGTGAATCAAGTTGGGAAGAAACCAGTTAACTTGAAGAAATGATGTTTCCTTCGAT
>NW_006284338.1:42747-44590 GCF_000327345.1 Myotis davidii | reverse complement strand
ACACCCCCTACAGGGGATATGCCCACAACCAAGGTACATGCCCTTGACCAGAACCGAACCCGGAACCCTTCAGTCCACAGGCTGATGCTCTATCCACTGATCCAAAACAGTTAGGACACACTTTGCTCTTTTCTATATCTTCTGTTCATCTCCTTATTATGTTCATGTTTTCCTTTAAGTCCCTCAACATATTTATAATAGCTATTTAAAATTCTTGTCTGCTTTCAATCATTATTTTTTTTTAGTCTTTATTTCCTGATTTTGATTCCCACTTCCATACTTAATCAAATATTTGCTATGTGTCTAAATTTTTTGTTCTTCTTTTAAAGAGCAGCTTTACTTGGAATACAGTTAAATTGCCTGCAGATCAGTTTTCAAGACTTAAATCTAAGCTCTGTTGGTATGGGCTTATGGTGGCCTTTATTCTAGGGCTACTTCTCTTAGCATAATACCCTACAGGCCCATAAAGGCTGTTCCACACTGTAAGAGATCCTTTTTTCATAGCTGCATAGTATGAACATTGTGTAAATGTACAAAAGTTTTTTAATCCACTCATCTACTGATGGGCACTTAGGCTGTTTCTAAATCTTAGCTATTGTAAATTGTGCTGCTATGAACATATATCCCTTCTGATTGTTGTTTCTGTTTCTTTGGGATAAATTCTTAGAAGTGTGATTACTGAGTAAAATGGAATTCCATTTCTAACTTTGTGAGGAAACTCCATTCTGTCCTCCACAGTGGCTGCACCAGTTTGCATTCCCACCAGCAGTGCAGGAGGGTTTCTTTTTTCCACATCCTTCCCTTGTTATTTGTTGATTTTTTGATGATAGCCATTCTGACAGGTGTGAGCTGGTATCTCTTTGTCATTTTGATTTGCATCTATTGGATTATTAATGACTTTGAGCATATTTTCATATGTCTCTGGACCTTCTGTATGTCCTCTTTCAAAAAGTGTCTAGATCATTTTTGCTTGGATTATTTATCTTCCTTTTGTTAAGTTGCATGAGTTCTCTTTAAATTTTGGAAATTAAAAACTTATCAGAAATATTATTGGCAAATAAATTGTCCCATGCAGTGGGCTTTCTTGTTTTGCTGTTGGTTACTGTTCTTGTGCAGAAGCTTTTTATTTTGATGTCATCCCAGTTGTTTATTTTCTCCTTAGTCTCTTGCCCTAGGATCTGTGTCTGTAAATATATTGCTATGACACATGTCTGCTATTTTGCTGCCTATGGAGTCTTGTAGCATTTAATGGTCTCCCATCTTACATTCAAGTTCTTTAGCTATTTTGAGTTTATTTTTGTGTATGGTGTAAGTTGGTGATCTAGTTTCCTTTTTTTTTGCATGTGTCTGTCCAAATTTCCCAGCACCAATTATTAAAGACAGTGTTTGACTCCATTGTATGATCTTGCCTCCTTTTTCAAATATTAATTGAGAATAATGGCTTGGGTTGGTTTCTATGTTCTTTTCCTTTGGTTTTATGTCTATTCCTGTGCCAATACCAGTCAGTTTTGAGAAGCATGGCTTGGTAATATCTGATAATGTGATCCCTCCATTTTGTTCTTCTTTCTTTGGAATCCTGTGGCTATTTGGGGTCTTTTTTATTCCAGATGAATTTTTGGAGAGTTTTCTCTAAATATTTGAAATATGTCATTGGTATTTTAATGGGGATTGCATTGAATCTGTAGATTGGTTTGGGTTATATGGACATTTTAATTATGTTAATTCTACCTGTTGGGGACCGTCATGCTGCTGGCAAAGTCTAAGCTGACCAGAGGACATGGCAAAGTCCTGGACTCTATCCTATGTCGATCCTGGAAGGTTTTAAGGTCAAAGCTCAGGAACG
>NW_006284338.1:34102-41661 GCF_000327345.1 Myotis davidii | reverse complement strand
TTACTGAGCCCTCCCTGTCCAAGAGGTGCCTGATGCTCAAAATCCAGGTCAAACGGTTCGTCACCATGTTCCATTCCCCCTGAAAACTTTGAAGGATTTGAAAGTAGCATGTGCACAGTATGGGGCTACAGCTCCTTTTACTGTCAGTATACTAGAAAGCTTGTGTGATCAGGCTATTACTCCTAATGATTGGAGAACATTGGCTAGAGCTTGTCTCTCTCGGGGAGATTATTTACTATGGACATCAGAATTTCAAGAACATGCTCGAGAACAGGCTCGTAGAAACCATCCATCGGGCCAAAATCCACAACAGAATTGGGGATTAGAAATGTTATTGGGAGAAGGTATTTTTACAGGAACTGATGTACAGGTATGCTACCCAGCTGAGGTTTATATTCAAATAAATTATTGTGTTTTGAAGGCATGGAAAAAACTTCCTTCAGGGATAAGGACAGAGGAACTCTCTAAGATTGTGTAGGGACCTGATGAGAGATATCAGGATTTTGTTCCTAGATTATTGCAAGCAGTTGGCAGAGTTGTCGCTGATGGAGAAGCAGGAACTCTGCTAGTTAAGCAGCTTGCTTTTGAAAATGCTAATACAGCCTGTCAGACTATTCTTAGGCCTTCTTACAGAAAGGGAACTCTTGAGGATTATGTGTGTCTTTGCCCTGATGTGGGTTCTTCTTACTTGCAAGGAGTTGCACTTGCGGCTGCTCTCAAGGAAACAACTATAGAAGGCATAGTCAGGCAAACTAATGGCCAAGAGATGACTTGTTTTGGCTGTGGACAGAAGGGACATATGAAAAAGGATTGTAGGAAAAAAGGGCAGAGTAATAATAATGGAAATAACAAAAAATCCCCAGGGCTTTGCCCAAAGTGCAAGCGGGGAAAACATTGGGCTAATGAATGTAGATCAAAAACTGATAAGGATGGAAACCCGATGCAGGGAAACTTCAAAAGGGGCCAAGCCCCGGCCTGGCAGACAATAGGGGCAGTTTCTATGCTGCAGCAAGGCCGACAACCATTGACCGATCAGGAGATCATACAGATGAATCAAAGGTCCGGGTCAAAGACCTACGACGGGCCACTGAGGGAAGCGCAGGATTGGATTTAAGCTCTACTAAATTTGTAGTTCTCACCCCTGAACTTGCTCCGCAGGCTATTCCTACTGGTGTATTTGGCCCTCTACCAGAAGGGACTGTGGGAATTTTATTAGGGCGTAGTTCTTTAACTATGAAAGGTCTCCAAGTACTACCAGGGGTGATAGACAATGATTATCAGGGAGAAATTAAAGTAATGTGTTCTGCACCAAAATATATTATTACTATTCAGCCCAAAGATAGAATAGCTCAATTAGTCTTGCTGCCCTTGGTAAAAGTAGGTAGAGCATTACAACCAAAAAGAGGAACTGGAAGTTTTGGTTCTTCCGATGCTTCTTTCTGGGTACAGTCTATTTCTCATGGTCGTCCCTTGAAAACCTTGACTTTGAATGGAAAAGCTTTTCGAGGCATTCTAGACACAGGAGCAGATGTCTCAGTGATCAGCTTGGATTATTGGCCTAAGAATTGGCCAGTCACTGTGGCAGTCACAGAATTACAGGGTATAGGGCAAACAAATAGTCCCTTGAGAAGTACCTTGCCACTTAAATGGAGAGATAATGAAGGGCATTCAGGAGAAATTCAACCATATGTTCTTCCAAGGATTCCTGCGAATCTTTGGGGTCGAGACATCCTGCAACAGATGGGGATGATAATGTTCACCCAAGATCAATTGCCTTTTTTGTAGGGGCTGCTCTCTTTCCTGCATCCAAGACAGCAGATACAATAAAATGGTTAAAAAATGATCCTGTCTGGATTGAGCAGTGGCCCCTTACCAGTCCTGTCCCACAGGGGGACACTGAGTCCACCAGCCTCACATCCGAGGATGGCGACACCCCCGGACGTCGAGGTGAAGTCACTCACCGGGGGACTCAGGAATCTCAGCCTCCACCGCCATCGTACGATGGACAGACACATGCAAAAAGATGAGCTCGACCACCAACCCACACCATACACAAAAACAAACTCTCAATGGCTATCATCAACAAATCAACAAACAACAAGTGTTGGAGAGGATGTGGAGAAAAAGGGTCACTTCTGTACTGCTGGTAGGAATGCAGACTGGTGCAGCCACTATGGAAGACAGTATGGAGTTTCCTCGAAAAACTAAAAATTGTACTCCATTTGACTCAGTGATCCCACTTTTAGAAATATATACCAAGAAGCCAGAAAAACCAATCAGAAAGGATATATGCACCCCTATGTTCATAGCAGCACAATTCACCATAACTAAGACCTGAAAACAGCCTGAGTGCCCATAAGTTGATGAATGAATTAGAAAACTGTGGTACATCTACACGATGGAATACTAAACTGTGGTAAAAAGATGGAATTCTTGCCATTTGCAACAGCATGGATCGAACTGGAGAGCATTATGCTAAATGAAATAAGCCAGTCAGAGAAAGATAAATACCACATGATCTCACTCATTTGTGGAATATAGAAAACAACATATACTAATGAACAGGGATAGATCCAAAGCCAGAAAACCAGTGATCAGACTATCAATCCCCAGAGTGAAAGTACGGGAGGATGTGGGTAAGGGGAAGAGATCAACCAAAGGACTTGTATGCATGCATATAAGCCAAATCAATGGACACGGACAACAGGGGGATGAGCATGAGTGGGGCAGGCGGGGGAGGTTGGGGGCTAATTGGGGGGATGAGGATACATTTGGAATACCTTAACCAATAAAGAAATTTTTTTAAAAAAAATTAATGGTGGGTAAATATGCTGACGCCTTTTAGCAGAAATTCATCCAGTGGCATCATATGTTCTTGTAGACACTATACATGCCATGCCATCTCAGTGGGGGACCAGGAAGGTGAAATAAGAAAACAGACAGACAGATGGACAGATAAAACACAGTAAATGAAACCTGGGAATATTCTTGATGACGCTGTAAAATATATTAATTTTATTGCATCTCAGCCCTTACGTGCACAGCGTTGTACTACTCTGTGTGACAAAATGGGCAGCACGCATCCCTCTGCAGCCCATGCAACAACTGTCTCAGGAAAGCACTGTGCCATTGAGTTCTGAGCTAAGTTGGCCACTTTTTCACAAAACGCTATTTTTACTTGGAAGAACCATTGACAGACAAAACAATGGTTACTCAGCCTTGGGTGTCTTGCAGGCATTTTCTCAAAAATGAACAGACTGAGGCTGTCATGTCCAGAAAAACAGCTGACAGGACTTGTTGCCAAGCATAAAATTTAAATTTCAAAGCAAAAATGGAAATTTGGGAAACTGTATCTGCACAGCCACGGGTTGTTGGCAGACTTTCCTGGTGAGATTAGTGAGGATGTTACAAATGTGATTTCCCGGTGTGGTATAATGACATGTGACAACATTTGGAAGAGCTGAACAACTCAAAGAAGCAGTATTTCCAAATTACCAATACAAATGGGTAATAGGTCCAGGTAAAATGCAAAACACACCAGTAGATTTTAGTGTAAGAGAATACAAAAAGTTCATTGCTATGGTTTCAGATGCCACAATGCAACCAACCTTTAAGAAACCACCACCTGCTGGGGGGAGGGGGGGTTGCGGGGGGGAGGATACTGACCAAATAACTTGTATGCATATATGCATAACCCATGGACACAGACTATGGGGTGAAGGCCTAGGGTGGGGGCAGGAGCAGGCTAGAAGCAGGGGGAGACATATATAACACTTTCAACAACAAAGATTTTTTTTTTTAAGAATAAAAGAAAAGAAAGTAAAAAAAAAGAACCAGCTCCTGGTTTTGCTGATCTTTTGTATTGCTGTTCTTATTTTTTGTCTCTTTGTCATTTATCTCTGCTCTGATCTTTATTATTTCCTTCCTTCTGCTTATACTGGGATTTTTGTGTTGCTCTCAGTCTAATAGCATACTACCCTTTTATTAGTATAGAGGCTTGGTGCATGGGTTGGGGTTGCTTGTTTGCCCTGAAAGGGTGTCCTGGATCAGTGTGTAGGTTCCCTTGGGGCATGGAGTGGCCTGAGTGAGGGGCCTGTGGTTGTTCTCAGGTCGGCAACACCTCCATGGGGTGAGGGTCCCTGCTGGGGGTGTGTGGCCAGCCTGGGTGAGGGGCAGAGGGCTGTTAGCAGGCTGGCCAAGCCCCCCAGCAGGGACCCAGGTGCTGATGGCTGTTTGCAGGCTGGTGACACCCCTTCATGGTGGGAAACCCACTGGGGTACCTGGACAGCCTGGGTGAGGGTCTCAGGGCTGTTTTCAGGCTGGCCACCACCCCATAGGGTGAGGGGTCCCACTGGGGTGCCTCGCTAGTCTTGGTGAGTGGCTTGGGCTGTTTGCAGGCTGGCCATAGCCCTTTCAGGGTGGGGGTTCTTCTGGGGTTCCTGGCCACGGCCACGGGCAACCCAGGCTCCCAGGACTTCCTTTAGCAGAGGCCACAGCTGCTGGAAGCAGGTATCTGGGATTCATTTATCTTCTACAATTGAAACTTTGTAGCCTTGAGAGAAGCCCACAGCAGCCAGGGCAGGTGGGAAGCTTGGCTTCTTCCATCACCAGGGGCAACCCAAGCCTTCTGTTCACTCCAGCTTCGTGGCATCACTACCATCTTGGTTGGGTGTATTTGCCTATTAGCTTCTGATTGGTTGGTGGGCGTGGCTTGTGGATGTAGCAGAGGTACAGCCAATTTGCATTTTCTCTTTTATTAGATGAAAGAAAATTTATATATATACATTTTTTCCCCATTTTAATCTATCTATGAATCCATTTACTATTGGAAAAAGAGAATAGAGAGTAGATAGGCCTGAGTTGGTGATTGGTATTAGTTAAGCTATTGGTAGAAGAAGGGAACAAGCAAGGAGAGAAAAAAAAACAGAAGCAAAAAAGGAAGAATAGCCGAAACCAGTTTGGCTCAGTGGATAGAGTTTCGGCCTGTGGACTGAAAGGTCCCAGGTTCGATTCTGGTCAAGGGCATGTACCTGGGTTGTGGACGCATCCCCGGTGGGGGATGTGCAGGAGGCTGCTGATCGATGTTTCTCTCTCATCGGTGTTTCTGACTCTCTTTCTCCCTTCCTTTCTGTGAAAAATCAATACAATATATTAAAAAAAAAAATGAAGAATAACAAACTAACAAATAATCAAATTACAAGACCAAAAGGAAAATAATGGAAGAAAAATATTGGGGTAGCGAAGAAAGAGAATAGAGAAGTGTGCTTTAACTTGGAGCAAAGGAGAGGAAATTAGATATATGAATAAGAGCAATTTTTAACAGGGAGTTAAAAAAAGAATAGAGAAAAACTAAAGCAAAAACAGGGTAAGAGATATAGGACAAAGACAGGGGAAAGTGAGGAAGAGTATTGGCATAAAGGAAAAATTGAGATAGAGTAAAATAATGCCAAAAGAAAAAGAAAAATAGCATGCAAAACACTAATCCCCAAATAAAATCCTATCTAATGAAGATAGACTATGCAAATTGACTATCACACTGCCACAAAAATGGTGGCACCCATAGCCACAAGATGGTGTCCAGTCCCCTCAGGCTTGCTGAAGATTGCTATGGCAAGTGGACCAAGAACGTTTTCAGAAAGTATGAGAAGCAAGAATGAGAAGCAAGCCTTGGCAGAATTGAGGGAAAGCCAGTGGGCTCAGGGCTACTGCTGCTTGTGGAGGCCCTCAGAATTTGGTTCTGAAACCATAGGGACCCACTCCAGCATGGGGTGGGGAGGAAGTGCCGCTGCTGCCCACCCAGTGCCAGGCCTTGGTTAAGGAAGTGGGTCCAGGTTGCAGCCACGGGGCTTGGCAGGGCTCCCTCACCCCGGACCATCATGGCTGAGCTCTGGCAGGGGTGGCAAGCACCTCTGGGATCACTGTCTGCCCTGGGCTGCCTGCGGACACTGGTAGAGCTGGTGCAGGTTGAACATTTTATTTTATTTTTATTTTTTTTAAATATATCTTATTGATTTTTTTACAGACAAGAAGGGAGAGGAATAGAGACTTAGAAACACCGATGGGAGAGAAACATCAATCAGCTGCCTCCTGCACACCTCCTACTAGGAATGTGACCACAACCATGGTACATGCTCTTGACTGGAATTGAACCTGGGACCCTTCAATCTGCAGGCTGATGCTCTATCCACTGAGCCAAACCAGTTAGGGCGGGTTGAACATTTTAATGAAAATGGGATGCCTGCGCCCCACACTGCCATGCCCTGGTCTCCAACAAGGAGAGGGCAGAAAAATAGGGGCACAGCCTCAGGACCCCTTAGTAGGCACCAGGGTTCAGGAGGGCTTGGAAGCAGAGGGCCCCGGTTGCTGGGCTGACAATAGGATGGACCTGAGGTGCCTCCAATTGCCATCACCTTTCCAGCACTGGGCCTCAGGCCCTCACTCCAGAACTCAGCCATAGGAGGTGCTAACCCTGGGATTTTTTTTTCCTATTATCTGGCTGGAAGTACAGGAGGCAGTTGAATTAGAGTCATGATTACAATTTAATTTCACCAAACTCAGAGGTATTTTCTTTCCAAATACATCAGGGGCCAGGAAATGTTCAAAGAACTTGGGAACCATTCCCAAATCAGGAAGGGAAGTCACAGGGTGTATACTATTGCTATGAATACAGTATTTCCTACTACTTACAACATATACAATGTAATGTATTAGATGCCTTACTATCACATGAAGTATGAATTCTCATAGAGTAATACTGATAGATATGTTATAGTTATGGCAGTATGTTATATCCTATGTATACTAATAAAATGGTAATATGATCATTAGACTGGGAGACCTTCAGGACAAAGCCATGGTGACAGGGCTAAGGCAGAGGCAGCTAGGGGTGATCAGGCCAGAAGGGGAGGACAGTTGGGGGCAAGCAGGCTGGCAGGCAAAGTGGTTAGGGGTGATCACACAGGCAGGCAGGCAGGAGAGTGGTTAGGAGCCATTGGTCCCGGATTGCAAGGGGGATCGGGCCTAAACCGGCATTCAGACATCCCCTGAGGGGTCCAAGATTGGAGAAGGTGTAGGCCGGGCTGACAACCCCCTTCCCATGCACAAATTTCATGCACCAGGCCACTAGTAAAATAAAATAAAGAAAAAATGAAATAAAATATATTTTTAAAAAAGGTAAAATAATAGTAGAAATAATAATAATTAAAAATAAAAACATAATAAAATAAAATCAAGTGAGAAACAAATTTAATTTCTTAAGTAAAAGATAAAAAATAAAAAAGTGAAGTAGTGAAGGTCATTCATTTCCTCTACTGTTCTGCTTGGCATATTCTTTTTCTGCCATTAGTCAGCACAGTTCTCTGTGCTCTACCAGTACTCTGTGTCATAAACCACAACACTATTTTCAAGCAGGCGGGATCTCTCTGCTCACCTTGTTTCTCAGCCTGCCTTCAATTGTATTTAAACAGAAGCCAATTTCTGACAAATCCCCTGGGTGGCAGTGTTTCTGTATTAATATCCAGAGCTAAAATGCCCCTCTATTCAGTGCTTAGATTCTTCTT
>NW_006284338.1:33224-33887 GCF_000327345.1 Myotis davidii | reverse complement strand
AAAGCTAAAGGAAGTGCACTGACTCACATCTTTTGCCCCTGGCACAGTGCAGCCAGAATAGCACTTCAGGCTACCTTTCTGGGCCCAGCTCAGCTGTGGGCTAATATCAAGAGAGTCCCCTTCTGCCAGCAGCCCTGTGGACCTCTTCCATATTGGAGGGCTATACTGACCATAAGGGCCATGGATTTTGTGGGGCCCAGTCTTTCCCTGAGACTCTAGTCCAGCAGTTCTCACCCTGTGGGTCACGACCCCTTGGGGGTCTAATGACTTCTCAGCCTGCCTTCAATTGTATTTAAACAGAAGCCAATTTCTGACAAATCCCCTGGGTGGCAGTGTTTCTGTATTAATATCCAGAGCTAAAATGCCCCTCTATTCAGTGCTTAGATTCTTCTTTCCCTCCTGCACTTAATACTAGGTTAGAGGGATGGACTGCCCTAGAGCTGGTTTTCTGCTTGTCTCTCCCTACTCTGACCTTCAGTTTCCACAAAAACAACTTTTCCCTGCAGTCTCAGTGAGTGTTTTTAAATGGAAAGTCCTATGTACTGGACTTAGCAAGCAAAAGCAAGGAGGTAAAAAAGAAAAAGAAAATGAAAAAAGAAAGCTAAAGGAAGTGCACTGACTCACATCTTTTGCCCCTGGCACAGTGCAGCCAGAAGAGGACTT
>NW_006284338.1:31912-32465 GCF_000327345.1 Myotis davidii | reverse complement strand
CAAATGGTGATTTTCTAAGTCAGTGATTCTCGACCTGTGGGTCACGACCCCTTTCGGGGTCGAACGACCCTTTCACAGGGGTCGCTTAAGACGATCGGAAAACACATATATACTTATATATTGTTTTTGTGATTAATCACTATGCTTTAATTATGTTCAATTAGTAACAATCAAAATACATCCTACATATCAGATATTTACATTACAATTCATAACAGTAGCAAAGTTACAGTTACAAAGTAGAAACAAAATAATTTTATGGTTGGGGTCACCACAACATGAGGAACTGTATTAAAGGGCCGTGGCAGTTGAAAGATTGAGAACCACTGCTCTAGTCCCTGCTGCACGTATTTCAACCTCCAGTCTAGATCCAGATCTCACCTTTCTTTGGACTTAGCAAGCAAAAGCAAGGAGGTAAAAAAGAAAAAGAAAATGAAAAAAGAAAGCTAAAGGAAGTGCACTGACTCACATCTTTTGCCCCTGGCACAGTGCAGCCAGAATAGCACTTCAGGCTACCTTTCTGGGCCCAGCTCAGCTGTGGGCTAATATCAAG
>NW_006284338.1:29114-31661 GCF_000327345.1 Myotis davidii | reverse complement strand
CAAAATACATCCTACATATCAGATATTTACATGACAATTCATAACAGTAGCAAAGTTACAGTTACAAAGTAGAAACAAAATAATTTTATGGTTGGAGTCACCACAACATGAGGAACTGTATTAAAGGGCCGTGGCAGTTGAAAGATTGAGAACCACTGCTCTAGTCCCTGCTGCACGTATTTCAACCTCCAGTCTAGATCCAGATCTCACCTTTCTTTAGGCAATATCTGACCTTTCCATCCATGGATTGCCTCACCAGCTGTGTTTAATTCGCCAATTCAATGTGGGTGTTATTCAATTCAGCTGTTCCTTCTATCTGCTCTGTGAGAAGGTGCAGTGCCCTTCCACATATTTGGTGCCACTTTGTCTTCCCCTGGACAGATTTTTTTTTAGGCGCCCACAGTTTGGGAAGCTGGAGTCCCAGTATTTGTGGGTTCACAGCTGAGGCACCTGATCCCTGGGTATTGTGGTTATAGGGTCCCAACAGGTATTCGAAGTCTCCCAGGTTGAAGATGAGCTGGGGTTTCTCATCACAGATGTTCTCCTCTTCAAGATGGCACAGTCTCTGCAGCAGAGCCACCACTCCGGGAGATATTTCAGCAGCAGTAGAGTCTGCCTGATCAGGGCAGTTTGATCCACCAGTCGCCAACAGTCCTGTGGAATATAGCTGTCCCTCTCTCACAAATACAGACACTCCCCACATGTGCACACACTCCCCTTTTCTTCTTTCACTCACACACTATCTTGGAGCCTGCCACCCTGTCAATAGCATCTTGGACCTCCTCTTCTACCCATTGTAAATTGGATTGTTTTTCTTCCTTTAGTTGAGTGTATGAGAACTTTATATATTTTGGATATTAACCCCTTTTAATATGTATCATTGGCAGAAATATTCTGCTATACAGTGGGTTCCCTTTTCATTTTGATGGTGGTTTCTTTTGCTGTGCAAAAGCTTTTTATTTTGATGCATTCCCATTTGTTTATTTTCTCCTGTTTCCTTTGCCCTCAGGTTTTCCATGTATCCTTAAACATATTGCCGCATGGCATGTCAGAGATTTCACTACCTATGTTGTTCTCTAAGATTTTTATGTTTCATCCCTTTCATTTAAGCATTTTATCCATCTTGAGTTTATTCTTCTGTACGGTGTAAATGGGAGGCCTAGTTTCATCTTTTGCCTGTGTCTGTCCAGTTTTCTCAACACGATTTGTTGAAGAGACTGTCTTGACTCCATTCTATGTTCTCGGCTCCTTTGTCAAATATTATTTGGTTGTGGTGGTTTGGGTAAGATTTCTGGGGTCTCTGTTCTGATCCATTGGTCTATATGCCTGTTGTTGTGCCAGTAGCAGGATAATTTGGTTATAATGGCATTGTAGTATAGTTTAAAATTCAGCATTGTGATCTCTCCAATTTTGTTCTTCTTAAGATTACTGCAGCTATTTGGGGACTTTTATGGTTCCATATAAGTTTTTAGAGTATTTGTGCTAGTTCTGTGAAATATGCCTTTGGAATTTTAATAGGGATTGTGTTGAATCTATAGATCGCTTTGGGTAGTATGACATTTTAATAATGTTAATTCTTCCTGTCCATAAACACGGTATATGTTTTCACTTGTTTTTGTCTTCTTGTATTACTTTTTTCATCATCCTGTAGTTTTCTGAATAGAGCTCATTTATCTCCTTGGTTAAGTTTATTCCTGGGTATCTTATTTTTTGTGGCAATGTAAGTGGTTTTGCTTTTTTAGTTTCTCTTTCTGAAAGTTCATTATTGGTGTCTTAAAATGCCATTGACTTCTGGATATTGACTTTGTATCCTGCTACCTTGCTGAATTCATTTATTAAGTCTAGTAGTTTTTTGCTGGAGTCCTTCATGATTTCCATGTACAGTATCCTATCATCTGTGAATAATGACAGTTTTACTTCCCTCTTTCCAACTTGAATGGCTTTTATGTTTTCTTCTTGTCTGATTGCTGTGGCTAGGACTTCTAGTTAAAAGATAGTGAAAGCAGATATCCTATATTGTTCATGTTCTTAAAATAAATGCTTTCAGTTGTTGCCCATTGAGTACTATGTAGGCTGTGGGTTTGTCATATATGGCCTTCATTATGTTGAGGTTTGATCCTTCTATTCTTACTTTCTGAGAATTTTTATCTAAAAAGGGTACTGGATTATTTTTGAATGCTTTTTCTGCATCTACGTATATAATCATGTGTTATTTATCTTTCTATTTGTTTATGTGATGCATCACATTTATTGAATACTGTGTCCCGGTGCATGAATCCATGCATGTTAAAAGGAAATTAATTAGAAGAAATATTTTAATATTACTATTCACTCTTTCTCTATAATAGAAGTGTCAACCAAATTCATGATCAACAATGATAGATGAGAACATGCACCTGTGATTGGCACCAGGGAGAGTTTTATATGTATTATCATGCACGAGTCAACTTAGCCTTTTATAGATATAGAATAAACTTGCTTAATTAAGACCTGCTTTCTGATGTAGCTGAACTTTTTCTAGCCCAGTGAAGCACCCCAACTTCTCTT
>NW_006284338.1:24741-29074 GCF_000327345.1 Myotis davidii | reverse complement strand
TAGTCCTGTTTTCTGATTTAGCTAAACTTTTTCCAGCCCAGTGAAGCACCCCAACTTCTCTTTCAGGTAATTGTCAGCAACACAGCAGTAAATATCAACACAAAACAGATTATTATTGTAGATATGCAGAGAAAATAAAGGGAAAACTATCTCACTGCAGCAGTGTTTGACTATATTTTGTGCAGTGAGAAAACCTGAAGTCATTTTTAAGGTTAATCATTTATTACTTCTTTTTAGTTGGGTCAAGTTTCTAAACTTTCTAAATCTCTGTTTTCCGGCTAATGAAAAGAACATAGGATTCCACCAAGCCTCTTATCTTCCTACTCCAGGACTTCTGTGAATTTCAAATGAGATGAGGCATGGGAAAATGCTTCACAGACATTTAGTTAAAGTGTAAAATGTTTCCACCTGACTATAAAGCAAGTTGTGTTCCTGGGCTGAAGAAACTGCAAGGAGGCTAGTCACTAGGAAGAGGATGCTGGGCTTTGCTACATGATGTCATTAACTGGATGGACAATTAGCATATTCGCCATATATACTAAGTTGACTCGAGCAACTTAGCTGGAGTAGGATAGGTTTAGTTCTTTAAATGTTTGGTAAAATCCCCCTGTGAAGCTATCTGGACCAAGATGTTTGTTTGATAGGGGCTTTTGATTATCAATTTCATTAGTAGTTATTGGGCTATTCAGGTTTTCTGATTCTTCCTGATTGAGTTTTAGAAGATTGTATGTTTCTAGAAATTTCACGCAGGTTGTCCAGTTGGTATATATCTGTTCATAGTATTTGCTTAAAATCCTTTGAATTTATGTCTGTTGTTATATTGGCTCTTCCATTTTTTATTTTATTTATGTGGGCCCTCTCTCTTTGTTTCTTGATTAATCTGGCTAATGTTTCATCAATCTTGTTTATATCTTCAAAGAATTAGCTCTTGGTTTCATTGATCTTTTGCATTTTTATTTTTAGTCTTTATGCCATTTATTTCTGTTCTATTCTTTATTATTCCCTTCCTTCTACTTCCTCTGGGATTTTCTTGCTGTTCTCTTTCTAATTAATTTAGTTATAGGATTAAATAGTTCATTAGTTCTTTTCCTTGTTTCTTGAATTAGGCTTGTAGTGCTATGAACTTCCCTCTCAGTACTGCTCTCGCCGTGTTCCATAAATTTTTGGGTTGTTATGTATTCATTGTTATCTGTTCCCAGGAAGTTTTTAATTTCTTGCTTTATATCATTGGTAACCCATTTATTGTTTAATAATATGTTACTTAGCCTCCCTATATTTGAGTATTTTTGAGTTGTATTCAGTGTAGTTGATTTCTAAATTCAACCCATCTGATCTGAGAAGATGCTTAGTATTATATCATTGTTTATGCCTTAACATGTGGTTTATCTTTTAGAATGTTCCATGTGCACCTAAGAAGAATGTATATTCAGTTGCTTTGGGTGAAATGTTCTATAAATATTAGTTAGATCCATCTTATCTAATGTATCATTTAAGACCTCTGTTTCCTTATTGATTTTTTGTCTGAATGATCTATCCAGTGATGTAAGTGGGATGTTAACATT
This sequence comes from Myotis davidii, assembly GCF_000327345.1. Classification (NCBI taxonomy): domain Eukaryota; kingdom Metazoa; phylum Chordata; class Mammalia; order Chiroptera; family Vespertilionidae; genus Myotis; species Myotis davidii. The sequence goes on along the minus strand of NW_006284338.1, from coordinate 27,512 downwards.
CCCTACTATGACTATTGCTGTCAATCTCTCCCATAAAGTACATCCAGAGTTGTTGTTTTTTTTAATGTACTTGGGTGCTCCTATATTATTAATATATGGTTAAAAGGGTTATGTTTTCTTGCTGAATCATTCCTTTTAGTATTTTGAAGTGGCCTGCCTTGTTGTTTGCTATGGCCTTTGTTTTGAAGTCCATTTTGACTGATATGAGTATGTTGCCTCATTTTTTCTTCCCATTTGCATGGAAAATATTTTTCCATCCCTACACTCTCATGCTGTATATACCTTTTGTTCTAAGGAGGATCTTTTGTAGACAGTATATATATGGGTCATGTTTTCTTTTTTTTAATTTAAGTTCTTTATTGTTTAAAGTATCACATATGTCTTCTTTTTCCCCCATTGACTTATCCCTGGATGCCCCCCCAAGCACATGTCTAAACCCCCCAACTGTCTGTGTCTATTGGTTATGGTTATATGCATTTATACTACTCCTTAGCCCCTACCCTTTAACCCTCCCTCCCTTGCCTTCCTTCTGAAGTTTGACAGTATGATTGATGCTTCTCTGTCTCAATATTTATTTTTGTTTATGAGTTTATGTTGTTCATTATATTCCACAAATGAGTGAGATCTTGTAATATTTATCTTTCTCCAACTGGCTTATTTCAATTAGCATAATGCTCTCCAGGTCCATCCAATCAGTTGTGAATGGTAACAGTTCTTTTTCATTATAAAGTTATTTTATTAAATGACTAAAAGTGGAAACTAACTTATTTTTTTGTATGTTCTACATCCATGTAAACTAAGAAGATAATAAGATTCAGTACATTCATTTTAATTGTTTCGTCTCTTTAGTCATTCAAATTATAATTGTATTTTTTCTTAAGCCATTATCTTTCTTTACTTACTTATTTTTTGAAGGGACTAATGATTATTATCTTGGCTGAAGGGAACTGGCAGAAGGGGGAAAATATCCTCTGAGAGAAATGAGAATCCATTTACCATCTTGCAATCACAAAAGATACCTAATTACCTCCAGTGGCAGCATTTATTACACTTTCAATATAGCATATTACATTGGGGTTTGAGCACAATTGGACTGTACGAGGTCTTTAGAGTATATCCAGTGTATCTTTTTGTTTAAAAAAATTATATTCTTTATTGTTTAAAGTATTACATAAGTCTCCTTTCCCCCCATTGACCTCTCCCCAGCTGCTCCCCCGCAAACCCCACAAGCACACGCCTCACTCTTCTACTGTCTGTATCCATTGGTTATGCTCATATGCATGGATATAAGTCCTTTGGTTGATCTCTAACCATCTTATCCCCTGTATTCCCACATCGGTTGGACAGTCTGTTTGATTCTTCCATGTCTCTGGTTCTATTTTTGTTCATCAGTTTATGTTGCTTATTATGTTCCACAAGTGAGTGAGATCATATGATATTTACCTGTCTCTGACTGGCTTATTTCACTTAGAATAATGTTCTCCAGTTCCATACATACTGCTGCAAATGATAAGAATTCATTCTTTTTCTAGAGCAGCATAGTATTCCATTGTGTAGATGTACCACAGTTTTCTAATCCACTTATATGCTGATGAGCACTTATTAGCTAATCTTGGCTAATGTAAATTGTGCTGCTATAAACATAGGGGTGCATATATCCTTTCTGAATGGTGTTTCTGTTTCCTTGGAATATACTCCTAGAAGTGGGATCACTGGGTTCCCACCAGCAGTGCAGGAAGGTTGTTTTTTGTTGTGTTTTTTTTTTTCTTTCCCTCTGAATCCTCTCCAGCACTTGTCATTGATTTCTTGATGATAGCCATTCTGACAGATCTGAGAGGGTATCTCATTTTTTTTTGTTGATTTAGTATCTCTCTGATGATTAGTGACTTTGAGTATGGTTTCATACGTCTCAACCTTCTGTATGTCCTCTTTTAATAAGTGTCTATTTAGATCTTTTTCCATTTTTTTTTAAATTAGATTGTTTTCTTACTTTTCTTAAGTTGCATTAGTTCCCTATAAATTTTGGAGATAACACTGCAAATATTTTTTTCATGCAGTGAACTTTCTTATTGTTTTATTGATGGTTTTGTTTGTTCGCTTGTTTTGTTTTGTTTGTTATTGTTTTTTTGGTTATTTTTTGTTGTTTTGTTTTTGTCTTTTCAATGCAGAACGTTTTTATTTTGATGTACTCCCATTTTTTTTATTTTCTTTTTAGTTTGCATTGCCCTAGGAGCTGTATCAGTAAAGATATTGCTACAACAAATGTCTGATATTTTCTGCCTATTAATTCTTCTAAGATTTTTATGGTTTCACATGTTACAATAAAGTGTTTTATCCATTTTGAGTTTATTTTTGTGTATGGTGTAAGTTTTTATTCTAGTTTCATTTTTTGCATGTATCTGTCCAATTATTCTAACATTTACTGAAGAAACTGTCTTGCCTCCATTGTGTGCTCTTGCCTCCTTTGTCAAATATGAGCTGAGCATAATGGTATAGGTCAAAATTTGGGTTCTCTGTTTTGTTCCATTGGTCTATATGTCTGTTCTTGTGCCAGTACCAGGCAATTTTGAGAACATTGGCTTTGTAGTATAGCTTGATGTCTGGTATTGTGATCTTTCCTATTTTGTTCTCCTTTCTCAAGATTATTGCAGCTATTCAGGGTCTTTTTAAAAATATATTTTATTGATTTTTTTTTTTTAAAGAAAGGAAGGGATAGAGATAGTTAGAAACATCCATGAGAGAAAAATATCTATCAGCTTCCTCCTGTACAC
>NW_006284338.1:22024-24664 GCF_000327345.1 Myotis davidii | reverse complement strand
AATTGTCTGAGTACAGGTCCTTTACCTCCTTTGTTAAATTTATTCCTAGGTATCTTCATTTTTTGTTGTTGTTGTTGTTGCAATGGTAAATGGGATTGGTTTTTTAGTTTCTCTTTCTTTAGTTATATACAGGGGCAGACACTTAACACAGGAGATGTCCCTTGCTAGTCAGTGCGCTCCCACAGCCAATGGCCGAGGAACACCACCAGTGCCTGAATTGGGCTTCTAGTTGGTGTATAAAAAACCCATAGATTTCTGGGTGTTAATTTTGTATCCTGCTACATTTCAGAATTCATTTATTTATTCCAATAGTTTTGTTGTGTTTTTTTTTTTTTATGGAGTCTTTAGGGATTTCTATGCACAATATCATGTCATCTGTGAATAATTATAATTTTCTTTCTTTTCCATTTTGGATACCTTTTATTTCTTTTCCTTGTCTGATTGCTATGGCTAGCATTTCCAGTACTATGTTGAATAGGAGTGATGAAATGGGCATCCCTGTCATGTTCTTGTTCTTACGGGAAGTGGATTTAGATTTTGCCTATTGAGTATGGTGCTGGCTGTAGGTTTGTCATATGAGTTTTTTATTGTGTTGAGGTATGATCCCTCTATTTCCACTTTGATTAGAGTTTTTATCAGAAAAATGTGTTAAATTTTGTTAAGTGCCTTTTCTGTATCAATTGATATTATTATGTGATTTTTTTGTCATGCAATTTGTTAATGTGATTCATCATGTTTATTGATTTGTGGATATTGTACCACCAGCTTTGCCACTACAGAATAAATCTTACTTGGACATGGTGTATGATCTTTCTAATGCAATGCTGAATCCAATTTGCTAGAATTTTGTTGAGTATTTTAGCATCTATGTTCATCAAGGATATTGGCCTATAGTTCTCTTTTTTTTGTGGTGTCTTTATCTGGTTTTAGGATTGGGGTAATTTTGGCTTCATAGAAAGAGCTTAGAAATGTGCCTTCCTCATGAATTTTTTTTGAATAGTCTGAGAAGGATGGGTTTTAGTTCTCCTTTGGATGTTTGGTAAAACTCTCCTGTGAACACATCTGGCCCCCAGCTTTTGTTTGCTGGAGGTTTTTCTGATGATTGCTTCAATTTATTTGATAATTATTGGCCTAAACAGATTTTTTTATTCTTTCTGATTTAGTTTTGAAAGGTGGCATTTTTCTAGGATTTTGGCCATTTTCTCTAGGTTATTTAGTGTGTTGGAATTGAGATATAGAGATATTCACAGTATTGTTTTTGTTTGTTTTTTACAATCCTTTGTATTCCTGTGGGGTCTGTTGTTATTTTGTCTCTTTCATTTCTAATTTTGTTCATTTGGGTCCTCTCCCTTTGCTTCTTTGTGAGCTTGGCTAGAGGTTCATCAATCTTGTTTATCCTTTCAAAGAATCAGCTCTTACTTTCATTGGCCTTTTGTATTTTTTGTCTCTATGTCATTTATTTCTGTTCTAATCTTTATAATCTCTTTCCTTCTGCTCACTCTGTTTTTTTCATATTTCTCTCTTTCTAATTCTTTAAGTTATAGAGTAGATAAATTGTTACCTATTTTTCTTGTTTTGTTTTGTTTTTGAGGTAGGCCTATAATGCTATGAACTTCCCTCTCTGAACTGCTTTCACTGTGTTCCATAATTATTGGATTGTTGTGTTTTCATTATCATTAGTTTCCAAGAGATTTTTATTTTTTTTATTGATCTATTTGCTAACACTATTGTTGTTTAATAGCAGGCTATTCAGCCTCCAAGTATATGAATTTTTTGGTTGTTTTAATTGTAGTTGATTTCTAATATGCTATTGTGGTCTGAAAGATGCTTGTTATGATTTCTATCTTCCTGACTTTGGAGAGACTTTACCGGTGACCCAATATGAGGTCTATCTTTGAAAGTGTCCCATGTGCAGTTGAGAAGAATATATATTCTCTAGCTTTGGGATGAAATGTTCTGAAGATGTTAAGTCCATCAGATCTAGTGAGGTGTTTACGATTACTGTTTCTTTGCTAAATTTTCGTCTAGCTGAATTATCTAATGATATCAATAGGATATTAAAGTCCTCTACTATGATTGTGTCACTGTCGATTTCTCTTTTTATATCTCCCATAAGTTTATGTATTTGGGTGCTACTGCATTGGGTTCATATATGTTAACCAGAGTTATATTTTTCTGTAATATTGATAACTTTAGTATTATGAAGTGACCTTCATTGTCTCTTGTTATTTATGTCACTTTGAAGTCTATTTTGTCAGATATGAATGTTGCTACCCTAGCTTTTTTTTTCATTCCCATTTGCCTGGAAATTTTTTTTCCAACCCTTCAGTTTATTTTGTGTGAGTCTTTTAGGGAACTCATACAACTTAACAAAAAGAAGATAAACAATCCAATTAAAAAACGGGCAAAGAACCTAAATAGACACTTCTCCAAAGTGGATATACAGAAGGCCAAGAGACATATGAAAAAACACTCAGTCACTAATCATCAGAGATGCAAATTAAAATAACAATGAGGTATCATTTCACACCTGTCAGAATGGCCACCATCAACAAATCAACCAATGACAAGGGCTGGAAAAGATATGCAGAAAAGGGAATCCTAGCACACTGGTGGGAATGCAGCCCTGGCAGCCACTAT
>NW_006284338.1:19328-20698 GCF_000327345.1 Myotis davidii | reverse complement strand
CTCTCGTGGTTCTGGATGTTGTCCGTTCCCTTTTTTAGGCTTAATTTGAATTGGTTGTTTAAGGCAGCAATCTCCGGCGTTAACCTATGCCGCCATCTTCGGTTCTGGATTTTCATTTCACCAGCTTTTTTATTTTTATTTCCATTTGCCTGAAAGATATTTTTCCATCTCTTCACTTTCAGTTTGCACGAGTCTCTTGTTTTGAGTGAGTCTCCTATAGACAGCGTATATATGGGTCATATTTTCTTACCCATTCAGCCACCCAGTGTCTTTCGATTTGAGCATTGAGTCTAGAGTTAATGATAGGTTCTCATTTGTATCCATTTATTTATCTTTTTGTGTGCCTGTGTTCCGTTAGTCCCACCACTTTTTCTTTTCTTCTTTTTATAGCAGTCCCTTTAGAATGTCTTACATTGCTGGCTTGGTAGTAATAAACTCCCTTACCCCCTCCCCGTTTTTTTAATCTGGGAAGCTCCTGATTTCCCCCACATTTTGAATGATAGCCTTGCTAGATAGAGTATTCTTGGATTCAGTCCATTGGTTTGAATCACTTTGTATAATTCCTTCCATTCCTTTTTGGCCTAATGTGTTTCTGTTGAGAAATAATTTGATTTTCTAACTAGAGGTCCGATGCACAAAATTTGTGCAAGGGACCTGGCCCCCACTGCAGCCAAGTCTGCCTCTGCCTCTGCCTCCACCACTAGAGTTTCATCCATAAGGAGTCTGGTCTAATTAGCATATTGCACTTTAATTATTATAGAGGGGAGATCCCTCGTAAGTAATCTTCTGTCTATCTCTAACTTTCTGCCTTCCAGATTCTCTTTTTGTCATTAATGTTTCCCATTGTGATTATAGGGTGTCTTGTTGTGTGTGTTTTTGGGTTCATCTTCTTTGAGCCACTCTGCGCTTATCAGACTTTTTTCTTCCCCAACTCAAGGAAGCTTTCTTCCTCCTGTAATTTAAACTGTCCCCACCACCACCACCTATTCCTCCAATTTGTTATTTTTATTTATTGCATATCTGTCCCTTCAAATTCCTTTTTATCCACAGCACTATTTTGTTGTTTGTGTTATTTTGTTTGTTTTTTGCATATTCTCCTCTTCTTTTGTCTTTATTTTCTTCTACAATTCTTGTTCTCTTTTCTCTTTTTTAATACTCTCTTCTCTGGTGATTGCTTATTTGTTGCTGTAGAGAAATTGTATATATAGATATCTATCTATCTATATATATATATATATATGTATAGATAGATATGTATATCTATATATATGTATATATATATATATATACACAAATTTCAGTTATTTGTGATTGGCTTCTTTCACTTGATGTCACATTTTAAAGGTTCATCCACATTGTAACATATATCA
>NW_006284338.1:12215-18612 GCF_000327345.1 Myotis davidii | reverse complement strand
GACTGAGGGTGGCATCGCAACCTCCTGATCCGCCCTGCTCTGAGCATGACAGGGGCGGCGCCCCAATTCCCTAATCGGCCCTGCTCTGAGCCCGACCAGGGGCTGTGGGGCAGGCATCTAGGGATTGGGCTTGCCCTCTGCCACCCGGGATCAGGCCTAAGCCAGCAGGTCATTATCCCCCGAGGGGTCCCAGACTGCAATAGGGCACAGGCCGGGCTGAGGGTCCTCCTCCCCTGCCCTGAGCGCACGAATTTTGTGCACAGGGCCTCTAGTGTAAACATAAAAGGTGAATATGTATGTAGGTATATGCAATAAATATATGTAAATACTTATATATATATATATTACATATATATATATTTTGTTTGTTTGTTTCATGTTTTGTTGTGTTGTATTTTGTTCTGTTCTTTCAGCATCTTCAAAAGAGTTCAAAAGACATGGGTGGTGAGCCACATAACCAGCATGCCTAGGACTCCACCCATGAAAGGGAGAACAATAAAGACCCAATTACAAGAGGAAACCCCAAATAACAACCAACATATGGTGGCCATCAGGACAAGAGTGAGGGAGAGATTGTGAGGGAGTGGGAGAGTAAGTGCATGTATGTGTACTAGCGGGCAGGAACTGTACTGAAGGCTCGGAGATGAATGTAAACTCCCTTGACCTGGACCTAGTGAACTAAGGACCTAAGGAGACTGGAGAGGTTTCATATCTGTAGGTGAGATGGGAGGGTCTGGGACTGAGAAAGTAGACCTTGAGTGCATGGCTGTGAGACTGCAAAATGGGTGCAGCAGGGAAGTCTGGTGCTGAAGTCCCTGGATAGTGAAGCCTGGGAAGCTCCTCCTGACCAGTGAGGGAGGTTCCCCCAGTGGAGCTCAGGGCCAGCCTACATTGAAGGGCTCTTTAGGACACATTTAACATTGAATCTTGGGTCTATATTTTTTGGAGGAACTCATGCTGGTGAACAGAAAGGGAGCTGTACAGTAAGACTGAAAAGGAGGATCAACCCTGCCCATTTTGAATGCAAGAAAAGATTAATTTTTCACCTAACCTTTATTGACATGAGGCAAGGGAGAACAGTCCAGGGCATGAAATCTGTCACCCTGCAGATGACAGAAAACCAGGCAGAGCTGAGGCATTGCAAAGAGAAGGGCCTGGCATCCCCTCTTATGAGCTACTGTCACTACCCACAACATGAATCAGACCAAACCATCCCAAGACAGGCCAGGATATTTTCCCCAGAGCCCAGTTCTGTGCAGGAAGGAAGTACAGCTTAGAACAGATTCAATCAAGGCATGAAACTCGAGGCAGACCCAGCCTCTGGTCTATGGAGTTCCCACCCTCTAGATTCCTAGGAGTTTCAACCTCTCAGACCTCAACCAGGTAGCCAAGGGCCAGAAAAGAACAGTGACTTGAATTGCCCTGCAAAAGAGAAACTCCTAAGAGACCCTGGATAGACACACCAAGGGACCAGATTCAACAACAGAAGAGCAAATTTCAGCAAGCTCCACAAATTTCTGTTCAAAAGTTTTTTGAGTGTGTGGGTTTGTATGGTTTTATTTTTTGGCTGGGTGTGTGTCTGTATGTGTGGGTGCATGCACACGCACATGCACATGTTAGGGGGAGTTGCTTTAATAGTTTATTATTTGTTTATCTCTTTTTCTTTCTTTTTATTTTATTTCATTTTTATTTTATTGTTTAAAGTATTGCAAATAATAAATATGTCTTCTTTTTCCACCCATTCACTTCCTGACCTCCACTACCCACCGGTATTTGCCCTCATCCCTCCCGCTGCCTCACCAACAGTGTCTTGCATCCATTGGTTATATTTATATGCTTGCATACAAGTCCTTCAGTTGATCTATTATCTCCCCCAACCCTACCTTGCCTTCCCACTGTACTTTGACACACTGTTTGATGCTTCTTTGCCTCTGTATCTATTTTTGTTTATCAGTTCATAATCACCAGCAGAACCCTGGCCGGCTCTGAGCTCCACTCAAAGCAACAAAGTTTTAATTATAGAAGATAAATAAATCCCATAATAAAAAAAGAAGAAAAAGAAGAGACTGGGAGCTTCCATCGTGGGGCTTTGCTAGCCTGAAAAGAGGCCTCAGCCCCTCACCCAGGCTTATAGGCATCCCAGCAGGACCCCCACCCTGATCTGGGACACTCTTCAGGGAAAACCAACTGGCCCCCAACCATGCACCAGGCCTCTATCCTATATAATGAAAGTCAGTAATATGCAAACTGACCCTAACAGCAGAACAACTGGGAATGACTGGTCACTATGAAACACACTGACTACCAGGGGGCAGATGCTCAATACAGGAGCTGCCCCCTGGAGATCAGTGTGCTCCCACAGGGGTAACTCTGCTCACCACAAGCCGGGCTGATGGCTGCCAGTACAGAAGCGGTGGTGGGAGCCTTTCCCACCTCCTCAGCAGCGCTAAGGATATCAGACTTCAGCTTAGGCCTGCTCCCCACTGACAAGTGGACACCCCCCGAGGGCTGCCGGGCTGTCAAAGGGATGTCTGACTGACAGCTTGGGCCCGATCCCCCATGGAGCGGGCCTAAGCAAGCAGGTGGACTTCTCCAAGAGGTCCCAGACTGCAAGAGAGCATAGACCAGGCTGAAGGACCCTCCCCCCTCCCCGAGTGCACAAATTTTTGTGCACTGGGCCTCTAGTAATTAATATCACAAATGTTAACAACAAAGAAAAAATCTTAAAGGCAGCAGGAAAGAGACTGAATATTACCCACAAAGGAGTTTCCATATACTATTAGCTGTTTTCTCAATAGAAACTATTCAGGCCAAAATGGAGTGGTAAGAAATATTTAAAATAATGAAAAACATGTGCCTAAACACAAGACTACTATATGACAGCAAGGCTATCATTTAAAATTGAAGGTGATATCAAGAGCTTTCTAGACAAAAAGAAGGGGGGTAGGTTTAAAGGGTTTCATTATCACCAAACCAGCAATGAAAGAAATGTTAAAAGAATTGCTTTAATCACAAGAACAGGAGAGAGAATGGATCATAGGGATAACAAAAATAAAAATGACAATAAATAAATACCTATCAATAATAACTTTAACTGTAAATGGATTAAATGCTTTAATCAAAAGACATGGTGTGTCTGAATGGATAAGTAAACATGACCTATATATATGCTATCTACCAGAGACACACCTCAAAACAAAATACACACATAGACTGAGGGTGAAAGGAGGGAAAATACTAGTATATTCCATGCAAATACAAAGGGGAAAAGGCTAGCATAGAAATATTCATATCAGACAAAATAGACTTCAAAACAAAGGCCATAACAAGAGACAACAAAGGCCACTATGTAATACTAAAGGGAAAGATCCAACAAGAAAAAATATAATCTTTGTAGACATATATGTACCAAATTTAGGAGCACTCAAATACATTTAAAAAATTCTTCAAGGACTTTAAAGAAGAGATTGACAACAATACAGTCATAGTAGGGGATTTTTAACACCTCACTGATGTCACTGGACAGATCTTCTAGACAAAAAATATAGGAAACAAGAAGCCTTAAACATATGGATCTAACTGATATTTACAGAATATTTTACACCAAAGCAACAGAATATACATTCTTCTCAAAGACATATGGAACATTCTCAAAGATAAACCACATATTACAACACAAAACAAGTTTATACAAATTCAAGATGACTGATACTATATCAAGCATTTTCTCAGATCACAATGGCATGAAGTTAGAAATCAACTTAAAAAGAACACACAAATACATTAAGGATAAATAGCATAGGATTAAACAATGAATGGGTTACCAATGAGAGTAAGCAAGAAATACAAAACGTCCTGGAGACAAATGAAAATGAACACATGATCACCCAAAAATATAGGACACAGCACAAGCAGATCAGAGAAGAAAGTTCATAGGGTTATAGACCTACCTCAAGAAACAAGAAAAAGCACTAATAAACTATCTAATCCTACAACTAAATGAACTAGAAAAATAGAATCAAGAAAAGCCCAAAGGAAGTAGAAGGAAGGAAACAATAAAGATCAAAGCAGAAATAAAGGACATAGAGTTGAAAAAGTAGCACAAAAATAAATGAATGCAAGAGCTGGTTCTTTGAAAGATAAATAAGATTGCTAAAGCCTTAGTAAACTGATCAAGAAACAATGAGAGAGGATCCAAATGAATGAAGTCAGAAATGTAAGAGGCGATATAACAACAATCACCACAGAAATATAAAAGATTGTAAACAAATAATATGAACAACTATGCCCAACAAACTGGACAACCTGTGTGAAGTGGGCAAATTTCTGGAAACAAAAAATTATCCAAAATTCAATCAGAAAGAATTAGAAAATGTGAATAGGCCAATAGCAACTGATGAAATTAAAGAATTAATAATAATAATAACAATAAAAAAACTCCCAACAGACCAGCCAGTGTGGCTCAGTGATTGAGCATTGACCTATGAACCAGGAAGTCATGGTTCAATTCCTGGTTGGTGCATGTGACTGGAACCTGCTGGGTCCCGCCACTTCCTGGCCAAGTGGCCGCAGCTGGGTGGTGACTCGCCTTGTGACTCACGTGGACTTTCCCTCTACCTTCCTCTCTGAAATCAATAAAATAAAACTTTTTAAAAGACCTTGGTCCAGATGGATTTATAGGAGAATTTTAGCAAACATTCAAAGCAGAACTAATAACTTTTGTCCTCAAACTATATTCAAAAGTAAGAAACACTTCTAAGCTCTTTTTACAAAGCCAACATTAGCCTAATTCCAAAACCAGATAAAGACACTACAAAGAAATAAAATTACATGCCAATGTCACTGATGAGCACAGATGCTACAATCTTCAATAAAATATTAGCAAATCATATCTAGCAATATACAAAAATAGATCATATATTATCAAGTGGATTTTATTCCAGGTATGTGAGGCTGGTGCAATATTTACAAATCAGTAAGTGTGATACATCACATAAACAAAATGAAAGATAAAAATCATATAATCACATAAATAGATCCAGAAAAAAACATTTAACAAATGAGTGGCTGTTTTCGGAAGCATATACATCCAGAGACCCTGCAACCACAGCATCCAGGAATTGGCTACTGACTCAGAAACACTGGATCTAAAGCAGCACGAATACATGGACTCAGAGGAGCCCTGCTCCTCCTCATGGAAAGGTCAGATTTCACCTTGATAAGGGTGCGGTTTGCAATTGAGGTTGGGTAGTCTGCGCCCCATGAGGTCCATGGCCTTTGGGGCCAGCGTGATCCACAAGTAGGGAAGGGGTCTCACAGGGCTGCCACCAGAAGGGAATGCTAAAAAAAAAGCCCATAGCTGGACTGGGTTCAAAAAGGCAGCCTCGGATTTTGCCAGTGTACTGGCTGCTTAGTGCCAGGTGAGAGAGGACATGTGGAAGAGACTGCACACAGAGCTGGACAGTGGAGGGTTGCAAGAGCTTGCACACCTCCTCAGACCCTTTTTTTCCTCTCTCTCTCTCCCCCTTAAATCTTTGTGTTTGATTATTAAACCCAATACATAGGATCGCCCAATTGGGGTCACTCGCAGAGACTGGAGGGAAAAGTTGTTTGTGTGGAACCTGGGAATCAGAGCTGGGAGTAACAATCAAAAAAACAGCTCTGTGGCAGAAACAGCTTTCCCAAACTACTGGCTAGAGAGGACTTATAGCCTCAGAGGCAAATCCAGAAACACTGCCACCCAGAGGCTGAACCACAAACTGACTCCTCTGTAAATACAAATAAAGGAATTCTGGGAAACAAATACATCCTGCTTTAAAATCAGGACTGTGGTTCACAACATAGAGGAACAGTGTATTGCAGGGAACTCAACACTCTCCTGAATACCTGACAGGACTAAGGTATGTCAAACGGAAGAGTAGAGGAACTGAAGTACCTTCACTATTGCACTTTTTTTTTTTTTTTACCTTTTACTTAAGAAACTATTTTTTCTTCTTTTTTGATCACCTGATATTACCTTTTTAATTACTACATTTTTATTTTTAACCAGTATTATTACTACTATCATTTAACCTTTTTTAAAACTACTGGCTAGAGAGGACTTATAGCCTCAGAGGCAAATCCAGAAACACTGCCACCCAGAGGCTGAACCACAAACTGACTCCTCTGTAAATACAAATAAAGGAATTCTGGGAAACAAATACATCCTGCTTTAAAATCAGGACTGTGGTTCACAACATAGAGGAACAGTGTATTGCAGGGAACTCAACACTCTCCTGAATACCTGACAGGACTAAGGTATGTCAAACGGAAGAGTAGAGGAACTGAAGTACCTTCACTATTGCACTTTTTTTTTTTTTACCTTTTACTTAAGAAACTATTTTTTCTTCTTTTTTGA
>NW_006284338.1:8891-12108 GCF_000327345.1 Myotis davidii | reverse complement strand
AACCTTTTTTAAAAGTGTCATTATATTTTCTCTTTATCTTATTTTGGGATTAGTGTTCTAAATTCTATTTTCATCTTTCATCTTTTTTCTTCTATTTTACCTTTACACAAAAAGTCTCTGCCTCACTTTTCCCCTTTTGTTGTCCTGTTTCTCGTACCCTATTCCTGCTTTAGATTTTCCCTATTCCTTCTTTTTACCCCTGTTAAAATTACACGCTACTTATATATCTAATTTCCAATCCCCTGCTCTAAATCCATATACATCTCCCTCTTCTCTTTCTTCACTATCCAAATTTTTTCTCTCTGTGTCATTTGCTTGTTGTTTACTTGATTGTTCAGTATATTGGCTTGTTTTTTTTTTAATATATTTTACTCATTTTTACAGAGAGAAAGGGAGAGGGATAGAGAGTCAGAAACATCGATGAGAGAGAAACATCGATCAGTTGCCCCCGGCACACTCCCCATTGGGGATGTGTCTGCAACCAAGGTACATGCCTTTGATCGGAATTGAACCTGGGCCCCTTAATTCCACAGGCCCATGCTCTATCCTCTGAGCCAAACCGGCGAGGGCTATTGGGTTGTTTTTTTTTATGATTGTTTGTGAGATTGTTTCTATTTCTCTGTTTGTTTTTGTTTTGTTTTTTCTTTTCCGTTTTTTCTCCTGTTTTCCCTCACTTCACTAGATATCAATTGTTGTTTGTAGTTTGCATTCTGTTGTTGAAATTTGTTGGGATTAGTGGCTGTTAAATTGGAGTTTTCTCCACATATAAATAGTTTCTTCCTCTCTTCTATCTTTCTCTTTCTTTTCTCTCATATATTTTTTTTCCTTTTCCCAATTTCATTTTGCACCTTTTTCCCTCTTTTTTCTTCTTCATTTCTTTCTTCCTTATCCCCTAATTCTCTTTGATCTAGTTGTCACCTTTATTTGGGGTTATTAGTATCATGAATACATTTGTGTTCAGTGCCTTGTGCTTTGTGCCTTGTTGTGTTGTATTTTGTGCCTTCAAGTCAATGCAGCAGAGAGAGAACTACATAACCAAACACCTGAAAAAGAGAGATCATGGGGAGACAAAGAAACAGCCCGCATAGGAAAGAAAAACAGGCATCACCAGAAAAGAAAGTAAATGAATGGAGGCAATGGAGGTGAGCAACCTGTCAGAAAAAGAATTCAGAGAAATGGTCATAAAGTGGATGAAAAGAATGGAAGACAAATTCAACAATATGTATAAGAACCAAGAGGAAATGAAGAAGAACCAAGAAGAAATGAAAAATGACATAACTGCTATAAAGAACTCAATAGAAAACATCAACAGTAGACTAGAAGAAGCAGAGGACCACATCAGTGATCTAGAAGACAAGGTAGGAAAAACACGAAACGAAGCAACATGTGCATAATAGGGGTGCCAGAAGGAGAGGAAACTGAGCAAGGAATAGAAAACCTGTTTGAAAAAATAAGGATAGAAAACTTCCCTGATATAGGGAAGAAAAAGCTCACACAAATCCAAGCAGCTCCCAGAGTCCCAAACAAAATGAACACTAAAAGACCAACACCAAGGAACATTATAATTAAATTGGCAAACACTAATGACAAAGCAAGAATCTTAAAAGTGGCCAGAGATGGACAAAAAGTTACCTACAAAGGATCCCCACCGCTAGAGACTGATTTCTCAACAGAAATGCATCAGGCAAGAAGGGAATGGGAATCCCAGCAACAACACAGAGCAGGGTAATGATTAAGGAACCAGCTCTGGGCAGTGGACTTCCCCAAACCAGTTTTAAGTGCAATAGAGATGATAAACCCAAACTACTGGACAGAGAGGCCTTATAGCCTCTGAAGCCAATCCAGAAAACCAGCCACCTAGAGGCTGAGCCACAAACTGACTCTTAGGTAAATACAAACTAAGGCAGTCTGGGACACAAATACGGCCTGCTTTAAAATCAGGACTGTGGTTTACAACACGGAGGAATAGAGTATCGCAGGGGAATACAACACTCTCCTGAATACCTGACAGGACTAAGGCGAGCCATACTGAAGAGTAAAAGAACCAAAGAACCTTCACTACTGCAAATTTTTATCTTTTTTTTTTTAATTCTCTTTTCACCTTTTAACAAAGAAACCAATATTTTTTCTTTTTCAATCACCTGATTTTACCCTTTTAATTACTACGTTTTTATTTTTAACCAGTATTATTACTGCTACCATTGTACCATTTTTTAAGGGACCATTTTATTTTCTCTTTATTTTATTTTGCAATTAGTGTTCTCCATTCTATTTTCTTCGATCCTTTAGCATAATTTTTCTCAACCACAATTTTACATCTATGCAAGAACCCTCTTCCTCACCTTTCCCCTTTTGTTGTCCTGTTTCTCTTACACTATCCCTGCTTTAGATTTATCCCTATTCCTTTTTTTACCCCCTGTCAAAATTTCACCCTACTTATATATCCTATTTCCAATCCACAGCTCTAAATCCTTATACTCCTCTTCCTTATCTTTCTTCACTATCCAAATTCTTTTTTATCTTTCTATTGTTTCGTTGCTGTTTGCTTGATGAGTATATTGTTTTTCTTGTGTGTGTGTTTTTTTAGGATTGGTTATGAGGTTGTTTTTCTTTTTCTTTTTCTTTTTCTGCTGGTTTCCCCCCCACACCCCTTGGTTATTTTTGTGCTCTGTTTCCCTTGCCTCACTTGATATTATAGGTTATTTCTAGTTTGCATTCATCTCCAGGGATTTGTTGCTGGAATTTGTTGGGATTAGTGGCGGTTTTATCAGAGTTTTCTCCTCATATAAATAGTCTCTTCCCCTCTTCTACTTCATTCTCTAGTTTCACTCTTTTTTTTTCTTTTTGTCCCTCCTTTTCCCTGCAAATTCATTTTTGCACTCCTTTTATTTCTTTTTTTTCCCTTTTGTTGCTTTATCCCCTTTTAACTTTTTCTCTTCTTTCTTCCTTATCCCCTAACCCTCTTAACTCAGGTGATCAACTTTATTTGCAGTTATTAATATCGTGTATACATTTGTGTTCAGTGCCTCGTACATTGTGCCTTGTTGTGTTGTATTTTGTGCCTTTAAATCAACTCAACAGATCCAAGCAACAGCAGCCTCCTGATCACCACACCCTCTGTCAGAGGAAGCAGCTGTACGTGTGAAGCCTCCCCCCACCAGTCAGAGGAGCCACCACAGCTGTGAATAGCACCTACCACAGGAGCTGCTGCCAACGG
>NW_006284338.1:4535-8837 GCF_000327345.1 Myotis davidii | reverse complement strand
CCCACAGCCCAAGGAGCCACTGCCACCCAGGGAGCAGCCACTGAACAACTCAACCTCTAGATATGTCGGTGAGATCAAACATGGATAGACAAAGAAACCCCCAAAGGAGAGAAAAAGAGGGCACACCAGAAAAGCAGCTAAGTGATACAGAGGCATGCAACATGACAGAAAAAGAATTCAGAATAAGGGTCCTAGAGTGCATAAACTGGATGGAGAAAAAATCAACAACTTCTGCAAGAAGCAAGAAGAAACAGATGAAAAAGTCAACTACCTATGCAAGAAGCAAGAAGAAACAGATGAAAAAAAATGAATGACTTACATAAGGCCCAAGAAGAAATGAAGAGCAATATAGCTGCAATAAAAGTATCAACAGTAGACTAGGAGAAACGGAGGACCGAATTAGTGAATTAGAAGACAAGGAAGCAAAACACACACAAACTGTACTTCAATTGGAGAACAAAATTGAAAGACAGGAGGAGAGTCTAAGGGAGCTTTGGGACAAATTAAATGAAACAACATACAAATAAAATGGGTGCCAGAACAACAGAAAGATGAACAAGGATTAGAAAACCTATTCGAAGAAATAATATCAGAAAACTTCCCTGAGGTGGGGGAAGAAAAATGGCACACAAGCACAGAGAGTCCCAAACAAGGTGAACCCAAAAAGACCCACACCAAGACACATCATAATTACCATGGCAAATGTTCAGAATAAAGAGAGAATCTTACAGGCTGCAAGAGAGAGATGGAAAATTACATACAAGGGATTTCCTTTTAGATTATCAAATGATTTCTCAACAGAAACACATCAGGCCAGAAAATAATGAATGGAAAACTACAAAGTGATGCAAAGCAAAGGACTGAATCCAAGAATACTCTGTCCAGCAAGACTGTCATTCAAACTGGAAGGGGAAATAAGAAGCTTCACAGACAAAAAAAGGCTAAGGGAGTTTATCACCACCAAGCCAGCAATGCAAGAAATGCTAAAGGGACTGGTATAAAAAGAAGAAATAAAAATCTCAGAAAGAAAACAGCCACACAAAAAAAGAAATGGCTAAAAACAAGTACCTTTCAATAATAACTTTAAACGTAAATGGACTAAATGCTCCAACCAAAAGACATCAAGTGGCTGAATGGATGAAAAACCATGACCCATACATTTTCTGTCTACAAGATACCCACCTCATTAGATGGGACTCAGACAGACTGAAGGTGAAAGGTTGGAAAAATCTTTCAGGTAATAGGAAATGAAAAGAAAGCAGGGGTAGCAATACTTATATCGGACAAAATAGACCTCAAAGTGAAGGCCATAACAAGAGATAAGGAAGTCCACTTCATAATACTAAAGGGATCAATACAACAAGATTCTATAACCCTGGTAAACATATATGCAAGAAATGCAAGAGCACACACATTCATAAGAAAACTCCTAGAAGATATCAAAGGAGAGATTGACAAGAACACAAT
This sequence comes from Myotis davidii, assembly GCF_000327345.1. Taxonomy (NCBI): domain Eukaryota; kingdom Metazoa; phylum Chordata; class Mammalia; order Chiroptera; family Vespertilionidae; genus Myotis; species Myotis davidii. The sequence continues at coordinate 7,370 of NW_006284338.1, read as the reverse complement.
CATAGTAAGGGACTTTAATATACCACTGAAAAAACTGGATAAATCCTCTAGAAAAACAATCAGCAAAGAAACAGCATTCCTAAATGACTCACTTGATCAGATGGACTTAATTGACATCTTCAGAACACTTCACTCCAAAGCCATGGAACATACATTCTACTCAAGTGCTTATATGACACATTCAAAAATACACCCATATTGGGTCACAAACAAAGTCTCCCCAAATTCAAGAAGATTGAAATAATACCAAGCATCTTCTCAGAGCATAATGGCATAATATTAGAAATAAACAACAATAAAAACAACGAAAAATACTCAAACACTTGGAAGCTGAATAGCATGTTATTAAATATTGATTGGGTCACCAATGAGATCAAAGAAGAAATTAAAAACATCCTGGAAAATAATGACAATGAAAACACAACAATCCAAAACCTATGGGACACAGTGAAAGCAGTCCTGAGAGGGAAGTTTATAGCTCTACTGGCCTATCTCAAAAAACAGGAAACAATGATAATAAATTACTTAACCCTACAACTCAAAGAGTTAGAAAGAGAGCAATAAGAAAAGCTCAGTGTAAGCAGAAGGAAATAAATAATAAAGATCAGAGTGGGGATAAACAACATAGAGACAAAAACAAACAATACAAATGATCAACAAAACCAAGAGCTGGTTCTTTGAAAGGATAAAAAGATTGATGAACCTCTGGCCAGGCTCATCAAGAAATAAAGAGAGAGGACCCAAATAAACAAAATAAGAAATGAAAGAGGAGAAATAACAACAGAACCCACATAAATAAAAAGAATTGTTAAAAAATAATATGAACAACTCTACTCTAGCAATCTAGACAACCTGGAGGAAATGGATATTTTCCTAGAAAAATACAACCTTCCAAAACTTAATCAGGAAGAATCTAAAAATCACAAAAGACCATTAACTATTGAAGAAATTGAAGTAGTCATCAAAAAGCTTCCAACAAAAAAAGCCCAGGACTGGACGGCTTCACAGGGGAGTTTTACCAAATATTCAAGGAAGAACTAAAACCTATCCTGCTAGGACTATTCTAAAAAATTCAAGAGGAAGTAACACTTCTAAGTCAGTTTATGAAGCCAACATCACCCTAATAACAAAACCAGGTAAAGACAACGCAATGAAAGAGGATTATAGGCAAATATCACTCACGAACATAGATGCCAAAATCCTCAACAAAATCCTAGCAAATCGGATCCAGCAATACATTAGAAAGATTATACACCATGACCAAGTAGGATTTATCCCAGGGATGCAAGGATGCTACAATATCCACAAATCAATAAACGTGATACATCACATAATCAAATTGAAAGAAAAAAACCACTTGGTCATATCAATTGATGCAGAAAAAGCATTTGACAAAATTCAACACCCATTTTTGATAAAAACTCTCAGTAAGGCGGGGACGTAAAAGACTTATATGCAAAAAACTGCAGGACACTGAAAAAAGAGATAGAGGAAGACATAAACAGATGGAATAACTTACCATGTTCATGGATTGGTAGAATCAACCATTAAAATGTCCATATTACCCAAGCAATCTATAGAATCAATGCAATCCCAATTAAATTACCAACATCATATTTCACAGATCTAAAACAAATGCTCCAAAAATCCATCTGGAATAAAAAAAGACCTTGAATAGCTGCAGCAATCCTGAGAAAGAAGAACAAAGTAGGTGGGATCTCAATACCAGATATCAAGATGAATTACAAAGCCACTGTTCTTAAAACAGCATTGTACTGAAACAAGATCAGACATATAGATCAATGGAATAGAGAACCCAGAAATAGACCCAAACCACTATGCCCACTGAATTATTTGACAAAGGAGGCAAAAGCATACAATGGAGTCAAGACAGCATCTTCAATAAATGGTGTTGTGAAAATTGGAGAGATACATGCAAAAAGATGAAACTAGACCACCAACTCACACCATACACAAAAATAAACTCAAAATGGATAACGGACTTAAATGTAAGATGGGAAACCATAAAAAATCTAGAGGAATCCATAGGCAGCGACATCGCAAACATATGCCGAAGGAATTTCTTCTCTGCTGCTGTTCCTAGGGCAATAGAAAATGAAGAGAAAATAAACTACATCAAAATAAAAAGCTTTTGCACAGCAAAGGAAACCATCAACAAAACACCAAGAAATACCACTGCATTTGAGAACATATTTGCAAACGATATCACTGGTAAGGGTTTATTTTCCAACATTTACAAGGAACTCATGCAACTCAACAATAGGAAGATAAACAATCCAATAAAAAAAATGGGCCAGAACCGGTTTGGCTCAGTGGATGGAGCGTCGGCTTGCGGACTGAGGGGTCCCAGGTTTGATTCCGGTCAAGGGCATGTACCTGAGTTGCGGGCACATCCCCAGTGGGGGATGTGCAGGAGGCAGCTGATCGATGTTTCTCTCTCATCGATGTTTCTAGCTCTCTATCTCTCTCCCTTCCTCTCTGTAAAAAATCAATAAGATATGTTTAAAAAAGGGGGAAAAGAATGACCTCTAGGTTCCAGGCTTGTCTCACTCTCCCCTTCCTCAAGACTACTCAGTTGCTACTTTTGATGGAGGTGACATCATTTAGACGGGGCACCTTGGAAGAAGACCTAGTTTTGGGAGGGTAAGATTATGAGTTAGCCTTAGATATATTGAACATAAGGCACTTTTGGCATTCAGAGGGAAAATGGCAAATCAACAGTTATGTTCCAGGGCCAGGAGATTGCCAAAGCCAGTCATCTGAAAACATGATGCTCAGAATGGAAGTAGTCGACTTTCAGTGAAGCAAGAAAGA
>NW_006284338.1:0-3789 GCF_000327345.1 Myotis davidii | reverse complement strand
TATATCTTTTAAGACAGGAATTAGAGGGTTATAATAAAACAGGGCAACGGAAACTTACTGTGGTTAGTAGATATCTTGCAGAAAGCTTTCATCCTGGAGCTTGGCATAGTCTAGATAACTACAAGACATCTGGTGCTGGGAGAAACTAAGGACGGACTGGATCCTTACATTAGCAGAAACAGATTTGTGTAGCTAACAAACCTACTTTAGAGGACAGATTAATCTCTCCTACTTAAGGCAAAAGCCTGTGGATCCAGACACAAGTGATAGATCAGTGGATCAGTGGATTGCCTGTAGCATCAAGCATCACATCCACAACTTGCACAATGAGGTCATAGGTAAGCCATGTAGTCATACAATCTGTGAGGAGATTCAATAAATGAACTGTACAATAACATTTAAGATCTAACAACATCAGGAGAACCCAAATAACTCAAGTAGGGGGATTTCCTAGAACACCCAGTTCAGAAGGTCTGAGAGGCTATACCACTGGCTCCAAAAAAACAAAACAAAAACAATTTCATAGGATGACCCCCTACAAAAGCTGTGTGGCATAGAAGTTTGATCTAAGACATAGAAACAAATACAAAGGGACATCAAAAATGCGGAGACAAAAAAGAATCCCTAAAGGAGAGAAAAGGAAGAATCACCAGGAAAGGAACCAAGGGAAATGGAGGCAAGTAATTTACCAGAAAAAGAATTCAAAGGTTATAAGGATGATCAAATATCTGACAGAATTACAAGCAACTGAATGAGAATTATAAGGAGCTGAATGAGAAATACATCAGCATGGATAAGAAGCAAGAAGAAATGAAGAATGACATAGCTGCAATAAAGAACACCTGGGTAGGTTTCAACTATAGACTAGAAGCTGCGGACCAAATCACTGAGTTAAAAGACAAAGTAGGAAAAAACACTTAACCAGAGCAGCAACTGGAATAAAACTTTAAAAGCAGGAGAGAGTTTAAGGGAGCTTTGGGCAACATGAAATGAATCAATGTCTGCATTATAGGGGTGCCAGAAGAAGGAAAGTTGAACAAGAACTAGAAAGCCTGATTGAAAAAATAATGACAGAATACTTCCCTGATTAGGGGGAGAAAAAAAAGTCACACAAGTTCAGGAAGCACAGAGAGTCCAAAACAAGATGAATCTTAAAGAACAACACCAAGACACATCATAATTAAAATGGCAAATGTTAAAGATAAAAAATCTTAAAAGCTGCACAAGAGAAATTTTCCTACAAGAGATCTCCCATTAGACTATCAGCTGATTTCTCAACAGAAACATATCAGGTCAGGAGGGAGTCTCATGAAGTATACAAAGTGGTGAAATCAAGGGACTGAATCCAAAACTACTCTATTCAGCAAGGTTATAATTCAAATTCAAGGTGAAATCAGGAGTTTCTCAGAAAAATATAAATAAAAGGCAGAAGAGTTTATTACCACCAAAGTAGCAACAGAAGAAATTCTAAAGGGACTGCTGTAAGAAGAAATGCAAAGACAGGGAGGAACACAGGTATAAAGAATAATAATGGCAATAAATAATAACCTTAAATGTAAATGGATTTAATGCTCTAATCAAAAGACATAGGGTGGATAAGTGAGTAAGGAAACATGACTATATATATATATATACTGTCTACAGGAGTCCTACCTCAGAATAAAGGATTCCACAGACTGAAAGTGAAAAGATGGAAAAAAATTTCAGGCAAATGAATATGAAAAGAAGCTGGGTAGCAGCTATACACACATCTGGCAAAATAGATCTCAAAGTGAAGGCCATAACAAGAGATAATGAAGGCCAAATCATAATATTAAAGGCTCAATACAAGAGAATATAGCTGGTAAACATACATGCACCCAATATAGGAGCATTCAAATACATAAAAAGACTTCTGGGAGATATCAAGGGAGAGATCAACAGCAATACACTCATAGTAGGAGACATTAATACACCATTGACATCACTGGATAAGTATTTAGCCAAAAAAAAAAATCAACAAGGAAACAGCAATCCTAAATGACTCCCTAGATCAGATGGAACTAATTGACATCTTCGGACTTTTATCCCAAAACTATGGAATATAATTCTTCTCAAGTGCACATGGGACATGTCCAAACATAGGCCACACTCTAAGTCTCTACAAATTCAAGAAGATTTAAATCATATCCATCATCTTCTCTGATCACAATGGCATAAATTTAGCAATCAACTATAATAATACAACTCAAAATCAATCAAATACATGGAGACTAAATTGCATGCTATTGAATAGGTAACTGAATAAATCAAGAAATAAAAAAAAACATACTGGAAATAAATGAATAGGAACACACAACAATACAAAATGTTTATAGAACACAGTGAAAGTAATCCTGAGAGTGAAGCTCATAGCACTATTGACCTACCTCAAAAAAAAAAAGAAAATCTTATAATAATTTATTGTAGGGAGCAGCTATAGGGTTAAACCTTGGACTGACCTCTGGCAAAGCCACAAAAAAGTCACAACTTAGAGGTCATAGCCCTATTAGCATAATTAGGCTTGATGTTATGACACTCCCTAGATCTTATCTGGGTAGCTAAAGGACTGAGGGAGATGCAGCAAGTGCTGCCAAAACAAGTGAAACTCAAAAGAACATTGTAACTATGGTGACCACTACCTTGTTTACCTCTAAAATAATGGCTATAAAATAAAGGCTAAGCTTGCTGTCTGGATCTCTCTCTCTGTGGCCTCAGCCAGGCACAGAAAGATCCACCTAGACCCAGATTATTCAATTTGTCTGTCTTTTCTACATCCTTCACCTTACCCTCCGCCCCTTAGACTCACCAAACCCTTGAACCCTTGGCTGTGCTGGGATGGCACAGTTATCTAAACCTATAACTTACAAAATTAGAAAGAGAGCAACATGAAAAATGAGGAGTTAGTAGAAGGAAAAATAATAATAAAGATAAGAGTGTAAAACATAGAAACCAAAAAAAGATAATACAAAACATAAATGAAATTAAGAGCAGGTTCTTTTAAAAATTGATGAACTTCTAGGCAGACTCACTAAGAAATAAAGAGAAGGCACCCAAATAAACAAAATCAGAAATGAAACAGGTGAAATAACAACTGACCCCAAAGAAATACAGTATGTTTTTTTATTTATTGATTTCTTCGGTTATCTATTCAATAGCATGCAATTTAGTCTCCATGTATTTGATTGATTTTGAGTTGTATTATTATAGCTGATTGCTATCTAATAATAGCCAAAAATGGTAATTAACCATATCTCCAACACGCTTCCCATTGGCCAATCAGGGTGATTGCAAATTAACTGTGAAGCAAAATGGTGGTTAACTGCCAGCAAATATGGTGGTTAATTTGCATACATAGGCACAATCATGGGAGGCGAAAGGGATCGGAAACCCAGGCGCCAGACAAGGGCTGGGGGGCAGGCAAAGGCATCCAGGGGGGCTGCCTTAGCCCACCACCCAGCAGGTGATCACCATTGGAAAGCCTGGTGGCAGGTGAGGCAATGACCCCAGGCCAGGGATGCAGGCTGCTTGTGGCCAGTGATCACATTTTGGATTGGAGAGAGAGAGAGCCCGGGCCTGGGCCAACCCACACCCCCAGACCCCCGGGGCCAGAGTTGCCCAGGGACTGCTTCTCCGTGATCGCCATGGCACCCTCAGCACCTCAGCACCTGAGATGCAAAGGTTGCGGATGAAATGACTTTTCCCACCACATCTGCAAATATCCTGGGTAAGACATCCCTGAAGAGTTCACAACTGTCTTACTTGGCAAGG
>NW_006284337.1:116026-117866 GCF_000327345.1 Myotis davidii | reverse complement strand
ATTGCAGCTATATCACTCTTCATTTCTTATTGGTTCTTACATCATTTGTTGATTTTTTCATCCATTTCTTTTTGATTATTACATAAGTTGTTGATTTTTTTCATCCATTTCTTCTTGCTTCTTGCATAAGTTGTTGACTTTTTTCCTCCATCCGGTTTATGCATTCTAGGATCCTTAATCTGAATTCTTTTTCTGTCATGCTGATTGCCTGTTTCAATTAGCTGCTTTTCTGTCAAGTCCTCCTTTTCTTTCCTTTGAGGGTATCTTTGTCTACCTATGTTTGATCATACCAACATATGTAGATGTTGAGTCATTATTAGGGGCTGATCGTTGGGTGGCAGTGGCTTCTCAGGCTGTGGTTGCTCTTCGGGCAGTTGTGGTAGCAGCTGCTCCTCAGTTGGCAGCAGCTCCTCTGGTGTGTGCTGTTCACAGCTGTGGTGGCTCCTCTGGCTGGTGGGGGGAGGCTTCACACACAGCTGCTGTTCCTCAGACAGAGGGTGTGCTGATCATGAGGCTGCTGTTCCTTGGATGGGGGTGGGCTACACACACAGCTGCTACTCCTTGAACTGGGGCGTACTGCTCACATGGCTGCTATTCCTTGAATGGAGGCTGGCTGCACGCTGCTGTTGTTCCTCTGATGTAGACAGCTGCTTGTGGGGCTACTGCTCCTAGAACTTGGACAGGTTGATTGCGAGTCTGTTGCTCCTCGGACATGGGTGGTCTTCTTGTGTGGCTGCTGCTCCTCAGATTCATCAGGCTGCTCATGCGGCTGCTGCTGCTTGGATGAGGGCAAGATGTTTGTGCAGCTGCTGCTCCTCAGACTGGGGTGGGCTGCTGCTGCTCCTCGCATGGGGCCGGGCCGATTGCAGAACTGCTGCTCGTCAGATTCATCAGGCTGCTCATGCGGCTGCTGCTGCTTGGATGAGGGCAAGATGTTTGTGCAGCTGCTGCTCCTCAGACTGGGGTGGGCTGCTGCTGCTCCTCGAATGGGGCCGGGCCGATTGCAGAACTGCTGCTCCTCAGATTCATCAGGCTGCTCATGCGGCTGCTGCTGCTTGGATGAGGGCAAGATGTTTGTGCAGCTGCTGCTCCTCAGACTAGTGCAGGGTGTGTGCAGCTGTTGTTCCTCGCATAGGGGCAGGCTGCACAAGGCTGCCGCTCCTCAGACATAGGAAAACTGCTTGTGCGGCTGCTGCTCCTCGGGGACAGGTTGGACTGCTCACATGGTTGCTCCTCCTTGGAAGGGGAAGCAGGCCGCTCACACAGCTGCTGCTCCATGGACAGGGGCAGGCCACATGAGGCTGCTGCTCTTAGGCTGAAGGCAGGCTGCTCATGGGGCTGATGCTCCCTGGGCAAGAGTGTGCCGCTCACGTGTCTGCTGCTCACGTGGTTGAAAAAATAATGTGAAAAGAAGTAGGAAATAAAGGAACAAACAAAAAAAGGAGAACAAAGAAAAAAGCAAAAAAACCCTAACAAAATAATAATAAAAAAATAAAAATGAAAAATTGAAATATCATTCATTTGGCTGGCTTAAGATTCCAGTTTTCTGGAATCTGACCTCTCTTTTATTCAAATGGTCATCCTCCCTATTTGTGTCCTTCTCCTCTTTTTATAAGTTCCCAGTCACATTGTATAAAGGACCAACCTTGCTCCTATATAACCTCATCTTTACTTAACTATTTCAGGTAAAGTCACATTTTTCAGTAATGGGGGTTAGGACTAGAACATATGCCGGGAGCCGGTCAATCCTTGCTGTTTCAAGGGACCTGGCATATATGGCATACTGTTCTTAATATATTTGCTCACCTTCTTGGCACTATGTGTTTTAACCAAGGTCACC
>NW_006284337.1:108552-115914 GCF_000327345.1 Myotis davidii | reverse complement strand
AGAGAACCCAGCTAAAGAACCTGGCGACCGAACCTGGCTGGAGAACCTAAACCGAACCTGGCTGGAGAACCTAGTGAGAGAACATGGCTACAGAACCTGGCTGGAGAACCTGGAGAACGTGGCTGGAGAACCTAGCAAGAGAACATGGACACAGAACTTGGCTGGAGATTGTGGCTAGAGTTCCTGGCAAGGCTGCTGATCAACTGAACGCTGTCTCCATGTTATTCCTTCTTTGCCGACTCCGTCCACACATTTGGGGACCCCTGGACCTGTTGGGGTTGGACCCCAGCATATATTTTAGGAGCACAAAATTCAAATCCTAACATTCATTATCTGTTATCTCTCAAAAATTTTATTCTCTGTCTATCCAGCTCTACTCTTGATCCTTAGTAATGTTAGTATCATTGTAGATGATACTTTTAATCCTCTGTCTTTTCAGTTCCTTATCCTCCTCTTCTCTAATAAATCTGCACTTCATCTTAACTCATTATCTTAATCTTACTACACTTGATCTTAGCCAAAAGGCCGAGAAGCAATCAGTCTCTTACATGTATCATCAAATCTAAGAACTTGTCATTATCAATAACTATGCCACTCTGTAACCTTGGCTTTATACATCTTAGTCTCTAATTAATAAATCTCCTTGTTCTAGCCCACTCATTCTAATATCTGAGTTACAACAATTACACAACTGTACCAGGATTTATAATCTGTTGGTGTGACCAAATTTTCACTCTCTCTTATATCATCTCATGTCCTCACTTTTCTTCCTAGGGTCAATTACTATTATCACTGTTTTAGTATACTCCACTCTTTTTCTTCTCTCTCATTTTGTTGTACTCACTTCATCAAACTACAACACTAGATGAACCTATCTGCTCGATCTTATAAATTCAAACTCAAGTCGAGATAAAAACACTGATAGAACTATTTTAAATATATAATAATGAATTTAAATGGTTTTCAACATTTTGTATCAATCATACTATATTCTCTGCTCTCTTCACTCTGCTACATTTCAGGCAACTCTTTCACACATTCTCTTGTAATATGCCTCCAACAATTCTCCCTCATCACTTTCAGCTAATGTTCTTAGTTCATAATACACTAAGAAAACAGAAACTATCAGAGGAAAACATTCACCAACTCTCAACACACCTATCAAGTTAACTGCATGTGAATGGATCCACTCTACCTTTGCACTTTTATTGTGGATGAACTGTATGTCTCTAGGAAATACCACCATTTCTTGCTTGCTTACTTAATCCCAACCACTGTTGCTTATTTAAAGCCATCTCTCCCACAATCTCTTCCTCTCCCTCCCACAACATATACATTTTCATTTCCTATCAGACTATTTATATTTACACTCAATGTAGTTCATTATTTCATCTCCAACTTATAAAACAATGTATGTGTTGTGCTAGTTACCCAATACACATTTTTTGAATGGATGGATAGGTAGAGGTTTGCCCAAATCTGAATTTTGTGATATAATAGGCTTTAGGTAAGGGCCTCTTTTTTGAGGGGGAGGGGTATCAATATAGAGATTGCAGCCAGATCATAATCAACAATTATATCTGGGAGAAATAGTTATGTTCATAACCAAAACTCACAGGTATTTAATGCCATTTATAACAATAATTACAATAAAATTCACTAATCTGTTTTTTCTGTCCCTCTCAAAGTGAACTCAACACATTGTAGAAAATACTTGAGAGGAGGAAAGAAAGAGTAGAAGGACAATATGTAAATAAGATGGTATATTGCCATCCAATTAAGAGTTGGCAGTAATTGAATCTGGTGGAGGGATATGAATCCTCTTTGTTGGGAATTAGCATTTGAAGCCAAACTTTTTAATGATTAAATTTTGTTGTTTATGTAACCAACGCCTTAAATGTGAGTTCACTTGTAGAAATATTACCATCATTTTATAATTCTAACACAATTATGTAGGATTTATTATTAATGAATATTGGCTGTCTATCTTCTTTACTTACCAATCTACTCTTTATTACTAGTGTAGTTTGTGATTTCTTTGAAATTTACTTTTGAGTCTTTGACAATAAAGAATCATGTTATTTTAAGAAGCCAAAATTTATATTTAGAGGAACAACCTTATTAGTAACTATTCTGATTTAACCTTTTACCATTGGTAATATCTTATCATTACTTATTAATAGTATCCTCTATATCTGTGCCTTCTATGATGGAATTTGACAGATAAAAGCATATTAAAGAAGCTCATCTTGATGTTACCAGGTTAGGGAGTTCATATATTTAGTGATGGAGAAAATTGTTGACTTATTAAAGAGACACTTGAGCTATTTACTGTGATTGAAGAGAAAAAATAGCTTGGCTTCTTGCAGTCTCTGTATGGCAAGTTATTCTTTAAAGGATAGCCAGAGGCTGCCTACTCTGCTCTGGAGAAAAATAATTTTAGATAACAACAACAAAAATATATAGGAAATCTACAATGTCATTTAAAAGCTACTTTTCACACATTGAGTCTATACAGAATTTAAGTACAGAAAAGAATTTTAAATGTCTTGTGCCAGAGTCCATTCATTGTCTTTACTAGCTGGGTTTGGACAGAGACCCCCCAGAGAAGGCTGGTAACCTTTGAAGTTCTAGTAAAGGTCAGAACTGTGAACTACCCAGTTAATTTAAGTAAATGGTTGAAGCATCTCCACCTTAGTTCACTTAATTCCTTAGGTACTTATGTAGATCTTTGTTGATTAAAAGGGGAGGAGGAAGTCTTTCCGGACTTGCCCGCCTGGTCCCCTGGCATTGCAAAATTATCTTGTGTCTCTTTCTTTCATTTGTTGTGTGACTCCTCTTTCAGATACCGAACCCTACTCCACGCGGGTCGTGGAAGGAATCACTCAGCGTCTGGCGCCCGAACGTGGAGGGAGTGTTACTCAGCAGTCTTGCTTATAATTTTGTTAACTTTTACATTAGCATGACTATTTTTAAGCAAATGAAGTGATCATTGCTGAAATAGTATACAAGAATACTATTTTTAGGAATAAATAGCAATGCTACTAAAAGCTGTATCACAAGGAGGAAATGATGAATCTGCTGAGCATCTTGGTCCCAGATGTCCCATAAACACTGCTCAACTTTGTATTCAGAAAATATACTAGGATGCCAGTGAGTTTATTATAGCATTTTAAGATACAGGAGAATAAGGGTCAGTGATATTTATTGCTTATATTTTAAGGTAACAGCAACATAACTGTCCTTCTGCCACTTGTAACCATAATTTAAATCAGAATTTATATAGCCAAAACACATATTAATGACACTATTCACAGTACTTTTACTGCACCATTTTTGGAAGCTACATTTTTATGCCATCAAGTGGAGTGATTAAACAGATTTTCCCCTACAAAATAGGTATTGCTAATTGTTTATTTTTTTCTAGCAGATTTATTTATATCAGGTAATTTTATAATATATATTTATATAAGTAGCAGAATAGCATATATTGTTCTTCCTACATCAATATCCAAACGTTAGGGGTGATTTAAAGAGAATCTGGGAATATAAAATGGAATGCCTTTATCAATAGTGTAATGATATGTGAGCAAGGGTATTGCTTATGGTCTATGGAAAGGAGGATATTAATAGATACTCATGAAGTAATTTTACTATTAGAGGTGTGGGTGTACATGTATATGTATATATAAGTATATACACTTAACATACATGCTTTTATAGTGATTAACACTACATGTGATACATACTAAGCATTTATTAAATATTATTGAAATAGAGATGATTAGAGTTTTTAAAATAAAAGAGAAATAGTAGCCATACATGTGATACCAAATCTTCTGGATGAAAAATTATTTCAATTGTTTATTTATTTTATTTTTTTTAAAATATATTTTATTGATTTTTTACAGAGAGGAAGGTAGAGGGATAGAGAGTTAGAAACATCAGCTGCCTCTTGCACACCCACTACTGGGGATGTGCCCGCAACCAAGGTACATGCCCTTGACCGGAATCAAACCTGAGACCTTTGAGTCCGCAGGCTGACACTCTATCCACTGAGCCAAACCAGTTAGGGCGAGGATTACATTTATTAAATGTGTGTGCCCAGCCAGCTCAGCCAAGGGTTCGGCAAGCCTGAGTGAGGATGGTGAAGGATGAAGAAATGACAGACAAAGAGAATAAGCTGGGTCTAGGTGGATCTTCCTGTGCCTGGCTGAGGCCTCAGAGAGAGATCCAGAAGCATGCTGAGCCTTTATTTTATAGCCGGAGGTAAACAAGGTAGTGGTCACCATAGTTAAAATGTTCTTGTGAGCTTCACTTATTTTGGCAGCACTTGCAACATCTCCCACAGCTCATTAGCTACCTAGGAAGGATCTAGGGAGCATCATAATGTCAAGCCTAATTATGCTAAGAGGACTGTGCCCTCTAAGCTGGGACTTGTTTGTGGCTTTGACAACAGGTCTGTCTGAGGCTTAACCCTATAGCCGAGCCCTACAAATGTGTATTGGGGAGATGATAAGTACCAATTTCATCTTTTGAACCAGTTACAGCAGTTGGAAATGTAACTGGTTTTCTAAAGTTCTAAATCTTTTAGGAAAAGTTAACTAGTCACAATCTAGAAGGATTGAATTTATACCACAAGCACATCTCACCCAGGGGGGAAGGTATGATCATTTTGTTCTCACATAAATAAAGGCATCATATTATAGTGTTAGAGCCAGTTGTTATAGGTGATCGCTAGTTTACATGAATATTAAAATAGGTAAACTATGTGAGACCCAAATTATGCTTCTCCCAAGGTCCACTGAACTCCACCCTGCTTCTTTGATTTTCAAGTATTGATAATTGGAGATTTCCCAAAAGCTATAGCTGTTATCTCATCTCCTAACATCATTGACTGTTTTAGAATCTGCTGAGGTTAAGGCTAAATTCCAACAAAGATACATCATATTTGTTGTATCATCATAGTCTTCCAGCCTAATCTGATATAACCTTGAGAGTTACTGGATTCTTTCAGCATTTCTAGCTTTAGAAGAAACTATGAACTGCAATGCTGAGTATGAAATCTGGCTTGCCCAGTGACTGTAAGAACAACATGTAAAAACTCAGAAAAATAAAAAAGTTTGTTAGAAAAGCAGATAGTTCACCTCACAATCAAATAATGGCACAAATAGTTTTCCTGAGATAGCCATTATACATGGGTGTTCAACAGAAATGTTTTATACATACTTTTCATTTCCTTATATAGAGACTCTTTAAAAAAAAACCTCTACTTGAGGTTTGATAATTAATAATTATTATTACATTATCAAGGGCACTTTAAAAATTTATTTATTGTTGACACTATTACAAATGTCCTCCATTTTCCTCACCTTTGCCCACCTCCACCCTTCCTCCAGCACCCTTCCTCTGGCCATCACCACACTGTGGTCTGTCTGTGTGATATACATATATGTTATTTGGCTAATCTCTTCACTTTCACTCATCCAGGCATTGTTAAGTAAAGTTATCTTTTTATTAATATTTCTTTTATGAGTGTGGCATTGTGAATTAGAGATGATTTCCCCCATTTTCATATTAGAAAACAAGTTCAAAGACATTAGAGTATGCTTATTTCTAGTAAATATAAATATATTTTAAAAGTTATATCATAGCTTGTAAATTCTTCTATTTTCTTTTGTATACAAGGTTGACTGTCTATTTTCAATGAAATTTTCAGTCATAAATATTTTTGAATGATTTAACATATCAGATGATCAATTATAGAGTGAAACCATTTAAAATTATTAAGTACATGTTTCAAATACAGAGAAAGTCTTTGGCTGTAACTTATTAGGATTAATATAGCAATACATGTTGCCAGAAAAATGCAAACACTAATGTCATTTGTGTCAATACATGCTGAAGAATACCATGCTGCCACAAAGTGCTTTATCATTCCATAGCTTATAAAAGTTGCTCTATATAGGGTCTATTAAAGGTCTGCATCAAACTCAGAAATTCAAATTGGGCAGAGGTAAGTCTCTTTCAATTTTACATATATTAGTAACATAATTTATGTGAGGGTTAAATTCACTCTACTTATTACAGGAAGGTATACGTCCTACAGTTTCTAAAGTCCCTTTAATTATTTGTCCTACTTTACTTTATTCTTGCTTTTCATACTACCCTGGTCTACCCAGGATTTTGGTATAATCCTAGATAGCACTGTACATAGGCCTGGATAGTTATTCTAGCTGGACTTCTGGCCCCTCGCCATTAGAACCTATCGATGATTGGTTACATAAGTTGTGGGATCCAGGACAAAATAGGAAGTGTAAAGCCAGATGTTCAAAAACTATTAAGAATTTCAAGATTATGACAATAGAGCATTAAACCAAATGTACGACACATCTAAGACTCTTGCCTTTGAAAATACACAGGTTGCATGCCCATGAAGCCAGCCCGCAAACTGTATAGAAATTATGAGTTTTCCCTTTGATTTGAGTTCTAAATTGTTCCAATATTAAACAAAGATTACTTGTGACATTCAATTACATTTTGCATATAACTAACAGGTAAGCTCTAGCCTAACAATGACATTTTCAATGTACGCTTATATTTATTCTAATTTTTTCAGAGTATTCATAAACTTAAAGAATCATATTATCTATTTCAGGCCAGTAAGGTGCTCCTTTTTGATTCTACTGTATTAAAATTTCTTTCGCTTGTTAAAACACCTTCTGCATCATGTTGTTTTCCATCAGGAAATATAAAATAGACAGTGAAGAAAAAAAGAAAAAAAGGTAGGCCTTAATATGAAAAATAACATGTTTGCAAGAAACTGAAAAAAAACACCCTCATCTTTATCATGGTATCTAGTGTGTTTTTTGTGTATTTTTTTTTTAATTCTCAACTTTTTTTTAACAAAATGACCACTTAGTAAAGGTACTCAAAAATAAAACCTATTTTAAAATCAGTAAAGCTTAGAAAACAAGGAATGGTTGATTTTCTTTAGCAGAAAGCTAATAAGCCACTGCAAGTAAATATATATATATATATTTCATGAAAGTGCTTAAGATTATATTATACTGTCATGTGACACATAACATTTCAGTAAAAGATGGAACACATATAAGACAGTGGTCACATCTACACTAATAAAAGAGAAACATGGTAATTGGCGTACGACCACTACCCTTCCCATTGGCTAATCAGCGAGATATGCAAATTAACTGACAGCCAAGATGGTGGCCGGCAGCTAGGCAGCTTAAAACTAACATGAGGCTTGCTTGCTTCAGCGACGGAGGAAACCAACGTTCCCTGCCTGCCTTGCCGGCCTCTGAGCTTGCAGTTTAAGAAACATTGTAACAAATATAGAAG
>NW_006284337.1:105418-107876 GCF_000327345.1 Myotis davidii | reverse complement strand
TCACCTATTGGCCCTGCTCTGTGAGTGACAGGGGGGAGCTCCTCAACCCCCTGATAGGCCCTGCTCTGTGTGTGACGGGGTGGCGCCGCAACCTCCCCATCGACCCTGCCTTGAGTGTGACGAGGGCGGTGCCCCAACCCCCGAATCAGCCTTACCCTGAGCGTGACTGAGGGTGGCATCGCAACCTCCCAATCCGCCCTGCTCTGTGCATGACAGGGGGTGATGCCCCAACTCCCCAATCTCCCTGCTCTGAGCCTGACCCGGGGCTGCACCTAGGAATTGGGCCTGCCCTCTGCCACCTGGGAGCAGGCCTAAGCCAGCAGGTCGTTATCTCCCGAGGGGTCCCAGACTGTGAGAGGGCACAGGCCGGGCTGAGGGACCCCCCTCCCCCCTAAGTGCACACATTTTTGTGCACCGGGCCTCTAGTAATATTATAATGAAGCTAAAATTTTTCTATTACCTATGGACTTCACAACCATTGGAACATCATAACACAACACATTACTCACATATTTGTTGTAATGGTGGTGTAAACAAACCTACAGCACTGCTCTTCATATATAAGTAACATATACAATTATATACTAATAGTAGTAGGCTATACCATCTGGGTTTAAGTACACTCTATGATATTCACACAATAGTAAAATCACCTAATGATGCATTTCTTAGAATGTATCCCTGTCGTTAAGTGGAGCATCGTTGCATAGAATTATTTTCTATTTTATTAAAATAGCAAGCAGATATTGGCAATGCAATCAACATTATTAATTTTGTATTTTGCATTTTTAGAAATTGTTGACAGTATTACAGATGTCCCCCATTTCCCCCCTTTGCCTCCGTCCACCCAGGCCCAGTCCCACTACAGCCCTTCACCACACTATTGTTTGTCCATGGGTTATGCATGTATGCATGTAAGTTCTTTGGTTAATCTCTTCAAGATCATACATTCACTATAATTTCTTATAGCTTTACATACGGGATTCTGATTTGAAAATTTGTATTTTTACTGGAAAAACTGTTCCATGCTGGAGAACAATTTAAACAAAAGCAATATTTTAAGAAATCAGCTTGCATCTAAATCTGGACCTGATCTCAACTAACTCATATTAACGTAAAGCAATATTGAAGAGGAATATTATTTAACACATTTAGTTGTATGAAAGATAATGAAAGAATAATTAAAAATAAGAAGTCCCATACAAGCCATTATTACTCACTTATGTCATAACCTGTCATGTTCCATGAACTATAGATTCTGAAAAGCATCACTGATTTACAAATAGTAAAGTATTAAAAATTTAAACAGCCTGGCTGGCATGGCTTAGTGGTTGAGCGACGACCTATGAATCAGGAGGTCAAGGTTCTATTCCCAGGAAGGGCACATGCCCAGGTTGCTGGCTCGATCCTTTTTGTGGGGCATGCAGGAGGCAGCTATCAATGATTCTCTCTCATCATTGATGTTTCTATCTCTCCCTCTTCCTTTCTCTCTGAAATAAATAAAAATATATTTTAAAAAACAAAAATTTTGTCAACGTAAAAACAGAGAATATAGAGAATTAATAAGTCTGTGACTTGAAAAGTCTAAAACAACTTGTTTACATATTTATAGAGATATCATCAACATATATATAACATGTAAATATAAGATGTACAAAGTGTTGACACACATATATTGTAAATGCTTACAGTAGCCTTAGTTAATATCACCATCACATCACATAATCACCATTTTTTTGGTGATGAGGACATTTAAGATCTACTCTTAGCAACTTTCAAGTATGTATTTCAGTACTGTTCACTATAATTACCACGTTATACATTAGATCCCTAGAGCTTATATCTTAAAAATGGAAGTTTGTACTTTTTCACCAACACCTCCCGCTACCCAGCATCTGCCAACCATCATTCTATGCTGTGTTTATTTGAGTTTGACTTTTAAGATTCCATATATAAGTAATAACCTACAGTGTCAGTCTCTGTCAGACTGATTTCAGTTGCCATAATACTCTCAAGTTACATCCACATTGCTGCAAATGGCAGGATTTCCTTCTTTCTCATGGCTGAATATCCCACATCTTCTTTCTTCATTTATCTTTGGACAGACACTTAGATGGTTTCCAAAACTTGGGTATTCATTTTATTTTTTAATTAAATTTATTGGGGTGACATTGGTTACTAAGATTATATAGGTTTCAAATGTACATTTCTATTATACATGGGCTCTCCTATACAATAAAAGAGAAACATGCAAATTAATCATCCCTCTGCTATGCTCAAGCCACGCTCGTAAGCCAATCAGGAGTGAGTATGCAAATTAACCCAACTAAGATGATGGCAGCCACAGAGCTGGAGCGAGCAGGTGGCTTGGGTTGTCACTGGTGATAGAGGAAGCCAAGCTTCCTGCCTGCCCTGGCCGGCCTACGCTCAAGGCTACAAAGTTTCAATTTCAGAAGAT
>NW_006284337.1:102982-104979 GCF_000327345.1 Myotis davidii | reverse complement strand
ATAATAATAATAGTAATACAATGAATCTGGAAGTGCAGATTTCTCTTCAAGATCCTGATTTAATTTCTGTTGTATACATACCAGAAGTGGGATTTTTTGGTGAATCATAAGTTAGTTCTATTTGTAGGTTTTGAGGAACCTCCATACTATTTTTCATAACAGCTGTACTGATTTGCATCCCCACCTACAGTGAGCAAGGATTTTTTTTTCTTTACATTCTCATCAACATTTGTTATCTCATCCTGAAGTATGTGTGGTGATATGTCATTGTGGTTTTGATTTGCATCTCCCTAATGATTAATGGTGTAGAACACCTTATCCTGTACCTGTTGGCCATTATACTTTGGAAAAATGTCTATTCAATTCCTATAACCATTTTTAGATATGATTATTTTATTTTGGTATTGAGATATATAAGTGTTTTATACATTTTGTATATTAATTCTTGTTTTAAATGGTTTTTATTGATTTTAGAGACAGAGAAAGGCAGAGGGAGAGAGAGAGAAAAATCTATGAGAAAGAAAACATCCATCAGCTGCCTCCTACACACCCCCTACTGTAGATCCAGCCTGCAAATCAGGTATGTGCCCTGACAGGGAATTGAGTCTGCTGCTTTTTGGTGCATGGGACAATGCTCAACCAACTGAGCCACACTGGCCAGGACTGGATATTAATTCTTTATCAAATGTAAGATTTGTACATTCTACTATTTTGGGGTTGCTTTTTGATTTTGTTGATTGTTTCTTTTGCTCTGCAGGAACTTTTTACATTGATGTAATCCAACTTATTTATTTTTTCTTTTGTTGTTTGTACTTTTGGTGTTATATCCAAAACAAAACAAAACAAAACAAAACAAACAAACAAAAAAATATTGCCAAGACCAATGACAAGGGGCTTTTTCCTGTGTTTTCTTTGAGAGGTTTTACACCTTCAAGTCCTATATTTAAGTCTTTAACAAATTTTGAGTTAATTTTTATGAATGGTAAAAGTATGATAAGACCCCAATTTTATTCTTTTGCATGCAATTATACAGTTTTCCCAGCACCATTTATTGAAGAGACTATAATTTCCCCATTGAGAATTCTTGGTGCCCTTGTCAAATATTAGTTGACCATATATGCAAGGTTTTATGTCAGGCTCTCTACATGTCTATATTTATGCCAATACATGCTATTTTAATTATTATAGCTTTGTATTAAATGACTTTAAAAATAAACATAGATCTTAGCTATCCTAATAAAAGAGAAACATGGTAATTAGTGTACAACCGCTACCCTTCCTATTGGCTAATCAGGGAGATATGCAAATTAACTGCCAGCCAAGATGGCGGCCGGCAGCTAGGCAGCTGGAAGCTAACATGAGGCTTGCTTGCTTCAGTGACAGAGGACTCCAACATTCCCCGCCTGCCTTGCTGGCCTCTGAGCTTGCAGTTTGAAACATTGTAACAAATATAGAAGCTAAACAAAATCCCAGAAACCAGCTTTCAGCCCTCATCAACATTGTAAGCAAAGGCCAGAAACCTACTTTAAGCAGCGGAGGCCTAAGAGCTGGAGCCAAGCCTCAAAGCTAAAGCTGGCCCAGAATTAAAAAAAAAAAAAAACGAGGGGGTGGGAGCTTCAGTCACCCGCAAGCCTGAAAACAGCCCTTAGCCCCTCACCCACACTGGCCAGGCACCCCAGTGGGGACCCCCATCCTGAAGGGTGTGTGGCCAGCTGCAAACAGCCATCATCCCCTCATCCAGGCAGCCCAGGCACCCCAGTGGGGACCCCACCCTGAAGGGTGTGTGACCAGCTGCAGCCATCATCCCCTCACCCATACTGGCCAGGCACCCCAGTGGGGACCCCCACCCTGAAGGATGTGTGACCAGCTGCAAACAGCCATCATCCCCTCACCCAGGATGGCCAGGCACCCCAGTGGGGACCCCCACCTTGATCCAGGATACTCTTCAGGGCAAACCAGCCAGCACCCACCCATGCACCAGACATTTACTCTTTCTA
>NW_006284337.1:98659-102743 GCF_000327345.1 Myotis davidii | reverse complement strand
GCCCCAACCCCCTGATTGGCCCTACTCTGTGTGTGACAGGGGGTTTTGCCGCAACCTCCCCATTGACCCTGCCTTGAGTGTGAAAGGGGCGGTGCCCCAACCCCCCAATCAGCCCTACTTTGAGCGTGACTGAGGGTGGCATCGCAACCTCCCAATCAGCCCTGCTCTGTGCATGACAGGGGGCAGTGCACCAACTCCCTAATAGGCCCTGCTCTGAGCCCGACCAGGGGCTGCACCTAGGGATTGGGCCTGCCCTCTGCCACCCAGGAGCAAGCCTAAGCCAGCAGGTCGTTATCTCCCGAGGGGTCCCAGACTGCGAGAGGGCACAGGCCAGGCTGAGGGACCCTCTCCTCCCCCCTGAGAGCAGAAATTTTTGTGCACTCAGCCTCTAGTCCTATATAATAAAAGCTTAATATAAAATTTGTTCGACTGGGAGTTCAACCGGAGTTTGACTGCTCACTACGATGTGCACTGACACCAGGGGGTGGTGTAGAACATGGCGGGCATCTGCGATGCGGCACTGGCAGTCGGGGGCAGTGGAGGCACTGCTGGTCCCAGTGGGCCCTGACAAGACCGGGACCACTGCGGGACTGTGGAGCAGGTGAGTGGGCAGCACCAGTCCAAGGTGGGTGCAAGTGGTGGCCCGATCACCCAGGCGATTGCCCCACAGATGGTGACCAGCAGCAGAGTTGGGGGGCAGGGCCCCCGCCTTGCTCCCAGGCTCTGAGGGAGTAAAGCAGGGGGATCCTGCCCTGATCTATTGCCCTGCAGGCAGGATGGTGGAGCAGGTGAGGGGACACACCAGGCCACAGCAGGGTGTCAGGCGGGGCTGCAAGGATGTGAGGCTGGGCCTGTGAGCTGGGGCCCGATCCCCACAGGCCTCCCCAAGGAACCCCACCCAGTGAATTCATGCACTGAACCTCTAGTTGTAAATAATGTTGCTATGAGCTTAGGGGTGCATATATTCTTTCTGATTGGCGTTTCTGGATTTTTAGGCTATATTCCTAGAATTAGGATCAATGGGTCAAATGGAGTTCCATTTTTTATTTTTTGAGGAAACTCCATACTGTTTTCCATAGTGGCTGCTATAGTTCGCATTCCCACCAGCAGTGTACTAGGGTTCCCTTTTCTCCACTTCCTCACCAGCACTTCTTGTTTGTTGATTTATTGATGGTAGCCATTCTGGCAGGTGTGAGGTGGCACTTCATTGTCGTTTTAATTTGCATTTCTCTGATGATTAGTGATGTTTAACATTTTTCATATGTCTCTTGGCCTTTTGTATGTCTTCTTTGGACAAGTATCTCTTTAGGTCCTCTGCTCATTTTTTAGTTGGATTGTCTTTCTTCCATTTGTTGAGTTGTATGTGTACTTTATATAATTTGGATATTAACCCCTTATCAGATATATGATTGGCAAATATATTCTCCTATACAGTGTGCTCCCTTTACATTTTGATGCTGTTTTCTTTTATTGTGCAGAAGCTTTTTATTTTGATGCAGTCCCATTTATTTATTTTTTTCCTTTATTTCTCTTCCAGTGGGCATTGTATCAGTGAAAATATTGCTACATGAGATGTCTGATATTTTTCTGTCTATGGTTTCTTCATAAGTTTATTTTGTTAGTTAGTTTGTTTGCTTTTTTGCATGTAGCTGTCCAATTATCTCAACACCATTTATTGAGGAGACTGTCTTGACTCCATTGTATGCTCTTGCCTGTTTTACAAAAGATTAATTGAGCATAATGGTTTGGGTCAATTGCTGGGTTCTCTTTTTTTTCCCCATTAGTCTGTATGCCTGTTCATATGCCAGTACCATGCTGTTTTGATTATAGTGGCTTTGTAGTATAACTTGATGTTCAGTACTGTGATCCCTCCAACTTTGTTCTTCTTTCTCAAGATTAATTCCGCTATTTGGGGTCTTTTTTTGTTCCAAACAAATTTTTGGAGTGTTCAAGATCTGTGAAATATGCCGTTGGTATTTTAATATGGATTGCATTAAATATATAGATTGCTTTAGTAGTATGGACATTTTAATGATGTTAATGCTACCCATCCATAAACATGGTATATTCTTCCAGTTGTTTATATATCCCTCTCTTTGTTGCAATGTCCTATAGTTTTCTGAGTACAGGTCTTTTACCTCCTTGGTTAAGTTTATTCCTAAATATCTTAATTTTTTTGTTGCAGTGGTAAATTAGATTGTTTTTTTTCCAGTTTCACTTTATGAGAGTCATTATTGGTGTATAAAAATTCCATCTATTTATGGGTGTTAATTTTGTATCCTGCTACATTTCCAAATTAATATATTAAAACTAGATCTGGAAAAAGCCCAAATGTCCATCAGTAGATGATTGGATTAAAAAACTGGTACATTTCCACAATTGAATGCTATGCACCTGTAAAAAAGAAAGATCTCTTAACCTTTGAGGCAGCCTTGGGGGACCTGGAGATTATTATGCTAAGAAAAATAAGCCAGTCAGAGAAAATCAAGTGTCATATTGCCGGGGTCTTTCTCAGCATCTAGAAGGGTTCAGGAATCTGGAGAACGGCTGTGTGTAAATTAATGAGACTAAAAATATAAATTTGGAATACATGGGGGAGCCAGAGAAGACCGAGCTATAGCAACCAAGTTCTCCCTGAATCTCCAGACCCAGGGCTCTTTATTAACACAAATTGCCCTAAAGCAAAGCAGATAGACATATCGAAGTGTAAGATTTGGTATACAGTAGGCATTGTCAGGTTTAGGGGAACTGCCCTCAGCTGTTCCGCAACAGGTGATAACATGTAGATTTTCAGGTTTGGGGAAATGCTTTTAGCTATTTCAGCAGCAGGTTATATGATTCAGCCCTGCTGAAGCTTTAAGATTCCCCAACCTTTTGATGAACTTTTTGCATGTTTAACCTGCTGGAATTAGCTTCCAACACACATGAACTGACTTATAAACTGATGAACAAAATAGATCCAGAGACATAGAAACATGTAACAGACTGATGAATCTTAGAGGGAAGGGGGGAGAAGTGAGATAGAAAGATATTAACCAATGAATTTACATGCATGTATTAATCTATATATATAAACGGGGAATATGCTAATTAGCTGAGCTTCACAACCACTCAGGAGGAGGCTGCATCACAACTGCTCAGGAGGAGCTGAGCATGCAGATGGGCAGGAGGGGACTGCTTGCCGCCCCCACCCCAGTGGCCGAGGGGAGGCTGGGGCTTGGGGTGGGTGGGAGCGGAGACACAACTCACAGGAGCACCTGCCCCTACCCCAGCAGACACAATGCAGTGGCCGGGGGCGTGTTCCAAGTGGCCTCTGTGCAGCTCGGAGCATGCCCCCACCCCAGCAGACACTATGTGTTGGCTGGGGCTATGCAGGTCAAGTGCAGGTCCTGGCCCCCTGCAGGGTGCCTCCTCGCACAGTGGGAGGCAGGGCACCTCCTCCCGTGATTTTAATCATGCCCTGGGCCTCTAGGATATTCATAACCCATGGACACAAACAATAGTGTCGTAGACTTGGGGGTGCAGGGTGGAGGAGGTTCAAGGGAGGGGGAAAGGGACATATGTAATACTTTGAACAATAAAGATAAATTATAATAAAAAAATAAACATAGAAAAATAAATTCACTCCCTGGCCAGTTCGGGTCAGTGGATAGAGAATCGATCTGCGGACTGAAGGGTCCCAGGTTTGATTCTGGTCAAGGGCATGAACCTTGGTTGCGGGCACATCCCCTGAATGTAAGCTTATTGGCCTTTTTATGATAAAGTGGTGTCAATTCATCTCTACATAATTCTAAGACACTGCTACACACCAAAGATAAAATATTCTTGCAGAAGTAACAAACTCATTTGTGTTTTCATTACAACTACATAACTTTTATGTGATTAAATATTTCCATCTATACTAATAAAAGGGTACCGTATTTGCCGGCATATAAGACGACTGGGAGTATAAGACGACCCCCTAACATTTCCACTCAAAATACAGAGTTTGTTATATACTCGCCGTATAAGACTACCCCCTCTTCCGCACACCTTCCACACACCAAATGCTTATGACATGCAGGAAAACTGTCACAAGGCTGTA
>NW_006284337.1:97360-98547 GCF_000327345.1 Myotis davidii | reverse complement strand
AAAATTCTTTGTTGTTGAAAGTATTACATATGTCTCCTTTTCCCCCGATTGTCCTCTCTCAGCCTGCTTATATGCATGCATACAAGTCCTTTGGTTGATCTCTTACCATCCTCTCCCACTGTACCCTGCCTTCCCTCTGAGATTTGATGGTCTGTTTGATGCTTCTATGTCTCTGTATCTATTTTTGTTCATCAGCTTATTTTGTTCATTATATTTCACAAATAAGTGAGATCATGTGACATTTATCTTTCTCTGACTGGCATATACCCTTCCTGATTGGTGTTTCTGATTTCTTGGCATAGATTCCTAGAAGTGGGATCACTGGGTCAAATGGCAGTTCCATTTTTAGTTTTTTTTAAGAAACTCCATACTGTTCTCCACAGTGGCTGCAATGGTCTGCATTCCCACCAATAGTGCACGAGGGTTCTTTTTTCTCCACATCCTCGCCAGCACTTATCGTTTGTTGAATTATTGATGATAGCCATTCTGACAGGTGTGAGATGGTATCACATTGTCGTTTCGATTTGCATCTCAGATGATTAGTGACTTTACGCCGGCAAATACGGTAATATGCTAATTAGACCGGGATACCTTCTGGTAGACCTTCCATATGTCCTTCTGGAAGGCAGCTATGCTCACCACTATACCACCAATGCAAGTTCATATGTCCTTCTGGACAAAGCTATGGTTGTGGGGGCGAGACAGAGGTAGTTAGGGGCGATCAGGCCAGGAAAGGAGGGCAGTTAGGGGTGATCAGGCTGGCGGTGGGGGGGCAGTTGGGGGCAAGCAGGCCAGCAGTGGTGGGCAGTTGGGGGTGAGAAGGCTGGGGTAGGCAGATGGGGGTGATGAGGCCAGAAAGGAGGGCAGTTGAGGTAAGCAGGCTGGCAGGAGGGGCAGTTGGAGACAATCAGACCAGCAGGCAGAACGGTTAGGGGTGATCAGGCAGGCAGGCAGGTGAACGGTTAGGAGCCAGCAGTCCTGGATTGCGAGAGGGATGTCCAACTGCTGGTTTAGACCCAATCTCTGTGGGATTGGGCCTAAACCGGCAGTCGGACATTTCCCAAGGGGTCCCAGGCTGGAGAGGGTGCAGGCTGGGGTGAGGGACACCACCCCCACCCCCCTGCACAAATTTCATGCACCGGGCCACTAGTACAAATATAAGAGACAATTACCTAATTTAGATTATA
>NW_006284337.1:96879-97294 GCF_000327345.1 Myotis davidii | reverse complement strand
TAAGTTCTCTCTCTCTCTCTCTTTCTCTCTCTCAAATGAATTGATTGGTGCTCCTGATCTAGGCTTTTTGTTTTGTCAAACATGCAGGCTAAACTATTTTCCCTGATCAGATACTATTAGACATAATTATTTTACTAACTTCATTACTATTTTTGTAGCCAAACATTATTCTTACCTTTAATGGAATCTAGTGAACAAAATAAACTGACAAACAAAATTGAACTGGAAGCATGAATACATGGAAGAGACTGGCAGTTGCCAGAGGGGAGGGGGGCTGTGGTGATAGGATAAAGGTGAAGGGATTAGCTAAAGAACAAATATGTCTGCCCCATGGACATAGACAATAGTTTGGTAAATGCCAAGGGACAGGGGGAGGAGGAGGGGGGATGGAGGTGGGGAAGGGGCAAACACCTAC
>NW_006284337.1:88157-96433 GCF_000327345.1 Myotis davidii | reverse complement strand
GGCAAACCAGCCAGCCCCCACCCATGCACCAGGCCTCTATCTTATATAATAAAAGGGTAATATGCAAATTGACCCTAACAGCAGAATGACTGGGAATGACTGGCCACTAGACACACACTGACCACCAGGGGGCAGACGCTCAATGCAGGGGCTGAGCCATGATGGTCAGTGCACTTCCACAGGAGGAGCTCTGCTCAGCCACAAGCCAGGCTGACAGCTGCCAGCACAACGGTGGTGGTGGGAGCCTCTCCCATCTCCTCAGCAGCACTAAGGATGTCCCACTGCAGCTTAGGCCTTCTCCCCGCTGGCAAGTGGACATCCCCCAAGGGGTCCCAGGCTGCCAGAGGGATGTCTGGCTGCCAGTTTAGGCCCAATCCCCCGGGAACAGGCCTAAGCCAGCAGGTGGACATCTCCCGAGGGGTCCCAGACTACGAGAGGGCAAAGACCGGGCTGAGGGACCCACCCCAAGTGCACAAATTTTGGTGCACCGGGCCTCTAGTTAAAAATCAAAGCAAATTCAGTTTTCATCTATAAAAATTCCATTGGCACACAGAGGTAAATAAATTTAAATATTTGAAACTCTGTAGCTTACATATAACTGCTTCAAAATTTTTTAAAATTAGAACACTTTAACTATTTGCCTATACCAGTGGTGGGCAAACTGTGGCTCGCGAGCCACATGTGGCTCTTTGGCTCCTTGAGTGTGGCTCTTCCACAAAATACCACAAAATACCATGTACTGGCGCGCACGTACAGTGCAATTGAAACTTTGTGGCCAATGCACAGAAGTTGGTATTTTGTGGAAGAGCCACACTCAAGGGGCCAAAGAGGAGCATGTGGCTCGTGAGCCACAGTTTGCGGACCACTGGCCTATACACTGAAGTTGTTCCTTAAACAGTTTTTAATTTATGCTTGATGAGTTAAAGTTGTGCCAATCCTTTTCAAGTGTCTTAGTGTCTTATTTAATAAATAAGACGTTTTACTAAACTTAAATGATGATAGTAAGAGGCACGTGGAAGTGGGATATGTATTTGTGTGTTCATCTTTCAAATTATCATCCGAACCAGTAGAAGTCAAAGAAAGATGCCCATAATATCATGTAATTAATTTGATTGGTCTTTATAACCACAAGTATTTATTTCCAAAGCCATAATCATTTCTTATTTTTAAAACATAGTAATTAGTTTTTCCATATTTATCTGTTACAAAAAGAAAAAGAAAAACAATTCTTTGAAATTCTATGTCAAAGGGAAAAAAAGAGGTTTTTTTTTTTGTTTTTTTGTTTTGTTTTGTTTTTTTTATAGAAAATAGCACAGGTTTATCCTCCAAGAAGATTTTCTACTATATGCTTCTATAAACATTGACAGACTACAGTTTGTGAACTGGATTTTTGTCTATTCAAATAGCTCATGCAAAAATCAGTGTAATTATCCTGTATTTAAATAGCAGAATGTTACTTATACAAAACATGCTTTTTAAAGCACTGGTTCCTTTTCCCATTCATATTTATATGAATGTGGTTTTTCTTGGGATGTAACAATCATTTGTTTAAAAATGTGAGCATGGAAATGTGTTTAGTCTCACATTGTGTAATATTTTTTTTCCAATCAAATTCTTATGAATCAGCAGACTGCAACTAATGTTCACTGATTATTATATTATACAAAGCTAATTTTCAAAAACGTGATTGATAGGTCACAGTATGTATATTTAACATGTTGATCTGAATTATTAAAGGGCACACCAATAAAGATGAGGCACTAAATACTCCCATCAAATATATGTAAGTACAATACCCTCAGTGATGCTGGTTAAAATTACAGTGATACCTCAGTTCTCGAACTTAATTCTTTTTGGATAGCTCTTTGAGAAGCAATTTGTTCAAAAACCGAATATTTTTTTCCCATTAGAAATAATGTAAATTGAATCAATTTATTCAGGAACCCCAAATGATTCCCAGGTCAAGAACAGAAGTTTTGTTCACCAACTCAGACATTTTTTCCATGAACAACTGGGTAGAACCTAATTTCTTGAGATGGGAAACACTGCAGAACTGATGTTTGACTGGAATTTATAAAATGTTTGGCCTGCTTAATAATAAAAAAAGCATCATGCCATTTGAAATTGAAGTCCTTCATCACTAGTGAGAATATGGATCTTGTCATGTATTTATTGGCCATTTGCATTTCCTCCACCCTGAATTGTCCTTGTATATTTCTGCTAATTTTTCTTTAGGCTATATGCTTTTTCTTTCTTACATTGTAGGTGATCTCTTCATAGGGCTTGACTCTTTGTTACATAACTTGTGGGAGTTTTCTCCCATTAAATGAATCAACATTTGACATTTTAAAAACTTTTATTTTAAAGCAATTTTAGACATAGAAAATGTTCAAAAATTGTACAGAGAATTTCCCCACACCCATAACCTAGTTCCTTTTACTGTTAAATTTTATATAATAATTGTGCAGTTACAGAAACCAGAAAATTAACACTCAAACAAATCTATGAATCTTATTTAAATTCCACCATTTTCCACGTGAATATCATTTTTCTGTTCTAAAAGGCAATCCATTATCTCACATTGCATTAATAATCATGTCTTCTTAATCTCTGTTGTGACAGTTAGTCTTTTATTGTCTTTCATGACCTTGACATATTTGAATGATACTGGTCAGATTTTGTTTTTGTAAAAATTTCCTCAGTTAAGGTTTGTTATATATTTACTTATGATTAGATTGAAGTTATGCAGTTTTTGCAAGAATGCTACAGAAGGAATGTACCCTTCTTAGTGAATCTTATCTGGGGACTAGAGGCCCGTTGCACAAATCCATGCACATCAAAAGAAACTTAATTAGAAGAAGTATTTTAATATTGCTATTTGCCCTTTCTCTGTAATAGAAGTGTCAACCAAATTCACAATCAACAATGACAGATTGAAACACATGCATACGATTGGCACCAGCAAGAGCTTTATATGTATCTTGCATGTGTGAGTCAACTTAGCCTTTTATAAGAAAATAGGATTCCACTGAGACTCCTATCTACCTACTCCAGGACTTCTGTGAGGATCAAATGAGATGAGGCAGGGGAAAATGCTTCACAGACATTTGGTTACAGTGTAAAATGTTTTCACCTGGCTATAAAGCAAGTCATGTTCCTGGGCTGAAGAAGCTGTAAGGAGGTTAGTTGTCGCTAGGTAGAGGAAGCCAGGCGTTGCTATGTGACATCATTACCCAGCGCCCACAGCAACCATAGGAATGGACTGGACTGTGAGCCACATTTTGCACCATGGGGTCTTGGCAGTGTTGGCTGCGATTTGGTGGCCTGTTGCTCCAGGATGGTGGGGCCTGTGTCCCACTTGGGGGGAAGACGAGTGTTGCTTTGTGTGTGCCAGGTCCATGGTGCCATTTCTTTGTGTGCATTACTGCAGCTTCTGCATTGAGTGTCTATCCCCTGGTGGTCAGTGCACATCATCGCGACTGGTCAGACATCAGACACTTACCATATTAGCCTTTTATATATATAGATACTTGATGTTAATATACCTTATTACTCCTCATATTCACTTTAATTATTTAGTAAAGGAAGTAGCTGCCAGGTTTTTCTGCACTTAAGTCATCTATCTGTATTCTATAGTGCAGGGAGATAACAGAGTATAGACAGTCCTTGGGTTATGTTGGACTCAACATATGTTGTTTCATGGTTATGTCACCACCTATTTATTTATTTAAAAAAAGTTTTGTCGTTTTGATGTATATACATATGTGTTTTATATTATTTATTATTTATTTACCACAAGTAAAGGTCAGGAATTGTTATGTTTCTTTTAATTTTTTTTTTTTTTTACTGTTTCACTTCATTACTACTGTGTATGTGCTCCATGTGAGTGATGTAGGTGCTTATGTAGGTAGATTCTAGATTATGGCAAAAATCGCATTACATCACACCATAGGAACGAATCTCTAATGTAACCTGAGGACCTACTGTATGGAAATATCTCATTTCTGTTATATTTTCTCTTAGTATCTATTTTAGTATCTATTTATGATTTTTGCATGGAACAATTATTACTTAGGTGTTAGTCGTTTTCTTCTTTACTCTGTCCAGTATGATTATGCTATTCATTTTAATATATTTGTTATTGTTTATATTCCATTTTCATTGCTCCACTAATAGGGTAGATTTCTGTTATTAATATTTTGGGAATGTGCAAATCATGACCTTGATTTTAATAATTAGAACTATGAAAATTATATACTGAGAGTAATGTCATCACCTCTTCATCCTTATTAATCTATTCCCATTTATTTATATTTTCCTCTGTTTCTGAATCTCATTCACTTCTGCTTAAACTTTTCTGGATGGCTTCTTAAACCTTAGAAAAATCATGTACTTTTTATATTTTATATCCCTATCATTTCTACATCAAGGAAAGCATAGTGCAGATTCTTTTCATTATTTTTCTTTTTCTTTAGTAATACTAGAGGCCCGGTGCACAAAATTTGTGCATGGGGGATGTCCCTCAGCCCAGCCTGCACCCTCTCCAATCTGGAACCCCTTGGACCTAAACTGGCAGTTGGACATCCCTCTCAGAATCTGGGACTTCTGGCTCTTAACCACTCACTTGCCTGCCTGCCTGATTGCCCCTAACTGCTTCTGCCTCCCAGCCTGATTGCCCCCTAACTGCTCCCCTGCGAGCCTGATTGATGCTTAACTGCTCCCCTGCTGGCCCGATTGCCCCCAACTGTCCTCCCCTGACAGCCTGATCTCCCCCAACTGCCCTCCCCTGCAGGCCTGGTTGCCCCAAACTGCCCTTTCCTGCCAGCCTGATGACTCCCAACTGTCCTTCCTGCAGGCCAATGGTTCCCAACTGCCCTCCCCTGCTGACCAATGGCCCCCAACTTCCATCCCCTACAGGCCTGGTTGACCTCAACTGCCCTCCCCTGCTTGCCATCTTGTGATGGCCATCTTGTGATGAGGTGAGGGCCTCACGTGAGGGTGCTAGGGCCACATAGGCTTTTATTAGTATAGATACCCTAGAAATCAGTTGATATCAGTTAATTTGTTTATTTTTAAATAATTTTAGAGGCACAGGAAGGTTCAAAGACATGTATGGAGAGTTTACATTTACATATCACCCAGTCTATGCCAATGTTAATAGCATATATAATTATAATTTAATATAAAAACTAGGAAACTCACATTGACACAATCCATAGAGTTTATGAAGATTTTACCATGTTTACATGCATTCATTAGTGTGCATGTGTAAAATTCTATGTATATGTACCTTCGTTTAGCAACCACCATAATCATACTTAAAAATTACATCACCACAAGATTCCCTTGGACTTCCTTTATTTCCACACTAGGGGCCCAGTGCACAAATTTGTGCACCTTGAAAGGAACTGTGGGCCACGAGGCTGTGGTAGGCACAGGGGTGGGTCTCCGCCCATCCTTTGTGCCCTTGCCTGGCCCCTCCTGCCATGGCCAACAGTCCCTTGTCTGCTAGCAGCCCTGCTCGCACCACCACCGCTCCCACACATTGACAGCACAGAGCAATTGGGGCAGGTACTATCAGCGAGTGTGAGCAGCGGCTGCTGCCCTGATCACCCTTCAGGAGCAGGGGGAGCTGGAGAAGTCATCAGGGGCAATCATGGCCAGCAGCTGCTGCTTGCACCCACTGATGGTGCCGAGCGACCAGGGCTGGCACCAGGAGCTGGCAGCAGGTGTAAGCACTGGACAGAACCGCACTGTGCGGGAGCAAAGAATTTTCAGTAACCACCGAGGCTTGCCCCATATTCACCCCCTACCCCATGGCAACCAGAAATTCACCATTTATATAATATGATGGATTGTTCTTTCATATATTGAGATATTTGTTGGAATTTTATTGAGGGTATTTGCAGAGAAGTTCATGAGATATACTGATCTATACTTTTCATTTTAAAAAATATATTTTTCATTGTTTTCAGAGAAGAAGGAAGAAGGACAGAGAGATAGAAACATGAATGATGAGTGGGAATCATTGATGTGTTGCCTCCTGCACAGCCCCTACTGGAGATCAAGCCCAAAGCCTGTCACATGCGCTGACCTCCTGTTTCATAGGTCGATACTCAAATACTGAGTAACATCATCAGGGCCCTTTCTTTCTTCCTTCCTTCCTTCCTTCCTTCCCTCCTTCCTTCCTTCCTTCCTTCCTTTCTTTCTTTCTTTCTTTCTTTCTTTCTTAATGCTGTCTTTGTCTTACTTTGCTCTCTGTAATTCTGGTCTCATGAGAAGAGTTGAGGAAAAGTGCTCTTTCTGCTTTTATCTTCATGAAAAGATAGCATAACATTAATTACTTCTTTCTTTTTTTAATGTTTGGTAAAATTATGTAGTAAAACCATTTGGGCCTGGAACTTTCTTATTTGAGAGCTTTTTAATTACAAAAAACTTTAATAGCTCTAGGCTATTGAAGTTATTCATAATAGCTGAGTGACATTACTATGTTGCATTCGAAAAATTGATCCTCTTTCTCAAAGTTGTCAAATATGTGCACATGATTTCATTTTTAGTATTCCTTTATTACCCTCTAAATGATTGTAGGATTTGTTGTGATATAAACTATCACCTTCCTGATACTGGTTATTTGTGTTTTCTCTCTTTTTATCTTTTACTAGAGGCCCAATGCATGACCTGGTGGTCAGTGCATGTCATAGCGAGTGGTTGAGTAGTCTTAGCATATCATTAGCATATTATGCTTTGATTGATTGAACAGTCGACCTGTCATCAGACTACCGGACACTTAGCATATTAGGCTTTTATTATATAGGATAGTCTTTAAAAAATACTTTATTATTGAAAGTATTACATATGTCCCCTTTTCTCACCCATTGACCCTTTCAAACCCACTCCCGCCCCCCATCCCAGGCCTTCACCACCCTATTGCCTGTGGCAGAGGTTTATTGGTTGTATTATTTTTCAAGATATAGCACTCCGTTTCATAAATTTCTCCATTGCTTTCTGGTTTTCAATTTCATTAATATATGCTCTTTTATTTTTTTAAGTATTTCCTTGCTACTGCTAGGTATGAATTTATTTTGCCAATGTTTTGTAGTTTCCAGAAGTACTTAGATTATTGATGTGAGATTGTTCTTCTTTTATAATGTAAGCATGTAATACTATAAATATCCCTCACACATTGGCTAGTTCTCACATATTTTTATGTGTTGCATTTTAATTTGATACCATTCTATGTATTTCTATACTCTTTAATATTTACTTTTCATGACATGGATTATTTAGAAGTGTTAGAAGTGTTTGAAATTTTTCCTGTTGTCTTTTTATGGTATTATTGAATTTGATTCCACTATTGTTTGGGGACATGCACTGTATTATTTCAACTCTCTTAAAACTGTTAGTTGTTTTTTTTTATGACTGAGAATATTTTCTTACTTGCTGTTGTGTGGATTCATCTGTAATTATTAATTTATATTCTGATGGTTGATGGTGACACACCATTCTTTGGTATCTGTTATATGAAGTACTCAGTCTGAAAGATTTATCAATGAGCATAGGATGCTGAAATATCAAACTATAATTTGTTTCTTTTTTCCTTTTTTTATATATTTTATTGATTTTTTACAGAGAGGAAGGGAGAGGGATAGAGAGTTAGAAACATCAAGGAGAAAGAAACATCGATCAGCTGCCTTCTCCACACCCGCTACTGTGGATGTGCCTGCAGTCAAGGTACATGCCCTTGACCGCAATTGAACCTGGGACCTTTCAGTCTGCAAGTCAACACTCTATCCACTGAGCCAAACTGGTTAGGGCTGTATCTTTTTCCTTTTATCACTACCAGGTTTTACTTCATGTATCTTGAGGGCTTTGGTTTGTGGTATATACGCACATAGTATCACTAATTTTTCTTCGTGGGTTGATTCTTTTATCATTATAAAATGTTTCTCTTTGCTCCTGGTAAATTTTTGTGTGTGAAATTTACTTGGTTTCATATTAATGTAGCAAGTTATGCTTTAAAAATATTGGGGTCGGCGCCATTTTGGGCGATTGTTGCCGGCATCCAGAGACCAGCTACTAACCTGGAAACAAGGGATCTCAAGCAGCATGACTGCGTCAACTCAGACAAGCACTGCTTCTTCTCACGGAAAGGTTAGACATTCCCTAAAGGCGCGGTTTGCAATTCGGGTTGGAAAGAGGACCGAGCTCGCGCATGTGCGCGGGGCGAAATCTGCGCCCCACAGAGTCCGCAGCCGTTGAGACCAGCGCGACCCGCC
>NW_006284337.1:78560-83696 GCF_000327345.1 Myotis davidii | reverse complement strand
AAGGTCCCAGGTTCCATGGACAACAGCGGGATGGGAGCATGAGTGTGTGTGCGGGGGGAGGTTGAGGGTTAATGGGGGGGGGGATAAGGAAACATTTGTAATACCTTAACTAATAATAAAAAAAAAAAGTGAATGAAAAAAAAAATATTGGGGTCCATCTGATATATCTTCCTCTTCCTCTCACATTTAATCTACCTATGTGATGGTGATTGAAATGAGTTTCTTATAAACATCATACAGATTTGGAAACTTTTTAAAAATCCATTCTGCCAATTTCATTTTTTTAAATTTTATTTTATAATTTTGTGATAATTTTAGATTGAATTACATTTGTGTGGAATACTACGAACAACTTGTGTATTCTTTACTAAGTTCTCCCAATGGTAAAATCTTGTAAAACTAAGTGAAGCCTGACCAGTGTGGCTTAGTGGTTGAGTGTCAGCCTATGAGCCAGGAGGTCACGGTTTGATTCCTGGTCAGGGTATATGCCCAAGTTATAGGCTCAATCCCCAGAGTGGGACATGCTGAATGCAGTTGATCGATGATTCTCCCTCATCATTGATGTTTCTATCTCTCTCTCCCTCTTCCTTCCTCTCAGAAGTCAGTAAAAATATATTTTTTAAAAAATCTAGTGCAATATTAAAACCAGCACAGTAATATTGATTAAGATACAGAATATTTTTATCACCATGTGGAACCTTCTAATTGTCATTTTTAAATATTATTATTAGTTTTAATTTATCTTTATTGTTGAAAATTACAAATGTCCCATTTGTTTGTGTGTATGTTTTTCCCATTGAACCCATCCACCCCATACCAACACATCCTAGGCCTTTCCCACTCTATTGTCTGTATCCATAGGTTATGAATATATGTATACCTATATGTTCTTTGGTTAACCTCTTCCTGTCATCCCCACCCCTCTTCCCTCTGACATCTGTCCGTCTGTTCTATGCTCTTATGTCTCTGAACCTATTTCGTTTGTCAGTTTACAGTCTGTTCCATGCTTCTATGTCTCTGGTTCTATTTTATTCATCAGTTTACGTTGATTATTAGATTCCACAGATGAGTGAGATCAGGTGATACTTTTCTTTCTCTGGCTGGCTTATTTTACTTAGCATAATACTCTCCAGGTCCATCCCTGCTGTTGAAAATGGTAAGATATCTTTCTTTTTTAGAGCTTCATAGTATACCATTGTGTAAATGTACCACAGCGTTTTTATCCACTCATCTGCTGATGGGTACTTGGGCTGTTCTCAAATCGTGACTATTGTAAATTTCCCATTTCTTAGCATATATTCCTAGAGGTAGGATCAGTGGGTCAAATGGATGTCTATTTTTAATTTTTTGAGGAAATGCCATTCTGTTTTCCACAGTGGCTACATGAGTCTGCATTCCCAGCAACAGTGTACCAGGGTTCCTTTTCCTCCACATCCTCACCAATACTTATCTTTGTTGATTTGTTGATGATAAGCATTCTGACAGGTATGAGGTGATATCTCATTGCAGTTTTAATTTGCATTTCTCTGATGATTAGTGAATTTCAGCATTTTTTTCATATGTATCTTGGACTTCTGTATGTCCACTTTGGATAAGTGTCTATTTAGGTCCTTTTCCCATTTTTTATTGGATTATTAGTGGCCCAGTGCATGAAATTCGTGCATGAGTGGGGGTGTCCCTCAACCCGGCCTGCACCCTCTCTAATCTGGGATCCCTCGGGGGATGTTTGACTGCCAGTTTAGGCTTGATTCTTGAAATCTGAGACCTCTGGCTCGTAACCCTCCCCTGCTGGGCTGATCACCCCAACTACCTCTGCCTTGGCAATGCACCTGGGACCCAGGGTTTCCTCCTCCAGCTAGCTGCAGGCACCCAGGACCTGGGCTTCCCTCCTTCTGGCTGGCCACAAGCACCTGGGACCCTGGTTGGCTTCACCTGGGCCGGCCGCAGCTGCTGGTGCCCAGGATCATGGGCAGGTTGCTTCACCTGGGCCCAGCTTTGTCACGAAGGATGTCTGGAAGGTCATCCAGAAGGTATTCAGTCTAATTAGCATATTATCCTTTTATTAGTATAGCTAGGATATGACATACCACCATAACTATAACACATCTACCAGTATTAGAGACTGCCAGTTTAGGCTTGATTCTTGAAATCTGAGACCTCTGGCTCGTAACCGCTCACCTGTATGCCTGCTTGATTGCCCCTAACCACCCTGTCTGCCAGCCTGCTCACCCCCAACTGGTCCCCCTGCTGGCCTGCTTGCCCCCAGCTGCCCCCCACCATCAGTCTGATCACCCCCACTGCCCTCCCCTCCTGGCCTGATCACCCCTAACAGCCTCGGCCTCAGCCCCGCCACCATGGCTTTGTCCAGAAGGTCTCATGGTCTAATTAGCATATTATCCTTTTATTAGTATAGCTAGGATATGACATACCACCATAACTATAACACATCTACCAGTATTAGAATGAGAATACATACTTCATGTGATAGGAAGGCATCTAATACATTACATCGTATATATTGTAAGTAGTAGGACATACTGTATTTGTAGCAATAATATACACCCTGTGGCTTCCCTTTCTGGTTTGGGAATGGTTCCTCAGTTCTTTGAAAGTTTCCTGGCTCCTGATGTATTTTTTTTTTGTCATTCAGTGTAACTTTATTTACTGTTTATTGCACATGATTTGAGGTCTTTAAGTTCTAACCAACAAAGATTCAAAGGACTATTTTTTCCATTAAGTTTAACATTAACATTAGTGAATTCATGTATTCATGTGTTTTTATTGTAAATGTCTGAATTATTCACATTGCCATAGACCAGCCATGGGCAAACTACGGCCCGTTTGAAATGAATAAAACTAAAAAAAAAAAAAGACCGTACTCTTTCATGTAATGATGTTTACTTTGAATTTATATTAGTTCACACAAACACTCCATCCATGCTTTTGTGCTGGCCCTCCGGTCCAGTTTAAGAACCCATTGTGGCCCTCGAGTCAAAAAGTTTGCCAACCCCTGCCATAGACCCTGAACTCCTAAGCGTGGACCATGCACAGGCTGGCAACAAGCCTGGAAGCCACTCTGCAAGCAAAAAGATACTGTGCATAAGGAGAAAAGTCATAGTGCAACAATTAATGTCCAACCTGAGTCACCTCAGAATGTTACATATATTGAATTCTTAATTCATGTAATATCATGAACTCAACTGCTTGGTTGGTGATAGAGTTGACCTGGTTTCAGGAGGATTATTCTTGAAATAATTAAGGAAAGGGGGGCTCAATCTTTCTTCTTGGTTGCTTGCTCCTCCCCAGCACCTTCATCTTTCTTCTCATCCTCAGCTTCTTGGGCATCTTCTCCTTCACCTTCAGCTCCTTCTTCCTCTTTTGTGTCCTCCAATTCTTCCTTGGCACCTTCTTGCTCTTCCTCTCCTTCCTCGTCCTTAGGCTCTTCCTTCTCTTTCTCTTCCTCTTCAGCTTCTCCTTCAGAGGGGGGTTCATCCTTAGCTTCCTTGGCTTTTGCAGCCTCAATGGTCTCCTCCACCTTAATCTGCTCCTCCTGGACATGGCTGGTGTATTAGAAGGGAAGGAATAATTGAGGAGAGGGGGGCTCAATCTTTATTCTTGGTTGCTTGCTCCTCCCCAGCACCTTTGTCTTTCTTCTCGTCCTCAGCTTCCTGGGCATCTTCTCCTTCACCTTCACTTTCCAAGAGTTTCCTGTAAGCTGCAATATCAATGTCCAAAGCCATCTTCACATTGAGGAGGTCCTGGTATTCTTTTAAATATCATGCCATTTCACTCTTTGTAGTTCTCAACTCATTTTCTAATTTGTTGATTGTGTCCTGCATAGCACTAATGTCGGCGTTCTGCTTATCTTCCAGCTCTTGCAGCTGCTTTTCCAGCACTTCGTTCATGCCCCAGCATGCTTCCATCTCCAGGGTCTTGGTCTTGAGCAGGTGGCTCTCGGACACTTTGTCCTTGGCGGCACGCACTGCTTTGGTGTTCTTGGCAGCACTCTCGGTCAGCATGGTAAAGTGGCTCTTGAACCATTCTTTGGCATTCCTCATGTTCTTGGCAGCCAGCTTCTCGTACTGGGTGCAGATGTCCTTGAGCAGGGCAAAGAGGTCAGGCTTGAAGAACATGTCCATCTCCACGGAGATCTGATTGTACTGGATCTGCGTCTGCAGCTCAGTGATCTCTTCATGCACCTTCTTCAGAAAGGTGATTTCATCCACCAGGCTGTCGATGAAATTTTGAGCTCAGCATCGGTGAGCGCTGCATCATCTGCACCTTTGTGTGCCTCCAGCAGCTGGCACTCAGCATCCTGGCAATTCAGCACCTCTTCATTGTAGCACATCTGCAGGTTGCTCCCAGCACCTCCCGAGCCCCAGTGCCTCCTAACGGGGTCCTGAGGCTGCACCCCCATTCTTCTGCCCTCTTCTCCCTGGGGACTGGGGCATGGTGGGGAGAGGCACAGGCTTTCCATTTTCAACCCACGCCTGCGCCACCAGTGTCTGCAGGTGGCACGGGGGCAGACAGTGATCCTCGAGGCAGTCGCCACCCCTGCCAGAGCTCAGCCATGATGGTCTGGGGTGAGACAGCCCCGCAAGGCCTCATGGCTGCAACTTGGAGCTGCCTGGCGCTAGGCCAGCGGCAGCAGCATTTCCTCCCCATCCCTGAACTTCGAGGGCCTCCCCGGGCGGCAGCGGCCTTGAGCCCAAGGCTCTCCCTCGATCCCACCAAGGCTTGCTTCTCACACTTGCTGAAAACCTTCTCCGTCCACATTCCATAGTAATCAGTTCGGGCTAAAAAGACTGGGGACTCCAGCAGGCCTGAGGGGACTGGGTGCCACCATATTGTGGCTATGGGTGACACTATCTTTGTGACGGAGTGACAGTTAATTTGCACATTTCCCTGTTATTAGCTAGGACTAGTGGCCTGATGCATGAAATTCGTGCACGGGGGTAGGGGTGTTCTTCAGCCCAGCCTGCACCCTCTCCAATCTGGGACCCCTTGAAGGATGTCCTACTGCCCATTTACAGGGATCAGGCAAAAACCCGCAGTCGGACATACTTCTTGCAATCCGGGACTGCTGGCTCCTAACCACTCGCCTGCCTGCCTCCCTGCCTGATTGCCAGTAACCAT
>NW_006284337.1:75859-78087 GCF_000327345.1 Myotis davidii | reverse complement strand
GCGGAGGGATGTTTTCAGGCTGGCCACACCCCCTTCAGGATGGAGGGTCTCACTTGGGTGCCTGGCCAGCCTTAGTGAGGGGCTGATGGCTGTTTGCCGGCTGGCCACCGCCCGGGGCAACCCAGGCTCCCAGACCTTCCTTGAGCAGAGGCCATGCCCAGCTGGAAACAGGTGTCTGGGATTTATTTATCTTCTATAATTGAAACTTTGTAGCCTTGAGCGGAACCCATAGCCAGCCAGGGAAGGCGGGAAGCTCGGCTTCATCCATCGCCAGGCACAACCCAAGCCTCCTGTTTGCTCCAGCTCTGTAGCCGCCGCCATCTTGGTTGGATTTATTTGCATACTCACTCCTGATTGGCTGGTGGGCTTTGGCTGGTGAGCTTTGGCTGGTGAGCATGGCTTGTTGGTGTAGGGGAGGTTTGGTCAATTAGCATCTTTCTCTTTTATTAGATAAGATGTGTCTTCCTTTTGTTAAGTTGTGTGAAATCCCTATATATTTTGGAAATTAACCCCTTATTGGCTGTATCATTGTCAAATATGTTCTCCTGTATAGTGGACTTGTTATTATCTTGATTTTTTTTTTGTTGTGCAGAAGTTTTTCTTTGTGATGTTGTACCATGTTTATCTTTTTCTTTCCCCCAGGAGATGTGTTGATAAACAAATTGCTATGAGAGATGTTTGAGATTTTACTGCCTATGGATTCTCCTAATTTTTTTTATGGTTTCATGACTTACATTTAAGTCTTTTTACCTATTTTTAGTTTTTTCTTCTATATGGTGTAACTGGATGGTCTATATTCATTTTTTTGCATGTACGTGTGGGATTTTACTACACTATTCATTTAAGAGACTGTGTTGACTCCACTGTATACTCTTACCTCCTTTGTCAAATAGAAATTGACCTTAAGGGCTTGGGTCAATGTTTGGGTTCTCTCGTCTGTTCAATTGATCTATGTTCCCGTTTTTGATTTAGTAACAGGCTATTTTGAGTACAATAGCTTTTTAGGATAACTTGATATTTGGTATAGTGATTCCTCCAAATTTGTTCTTTTTTTTTCAAGATTGATGTGGCCATTTGAAATCTTTTTTTTGGTTCCGTATAAATTTTGGAGTTTTTTGTGTTTTTTGTTTGTTTGTTTTCTGTATCTGTGAAATATGTTGTTGGTATTTTAACATGGATTGCATTTACTCTATAGATTGCTTGTGTAAGATGGACTCTTCAATGTTGTTGATTCTACCCATGGATGAACACAGTATATTCTTCCACTTGTTTATATGTTTCTCTATCTCTTTTATCAAAGTCCTGTAGTTTTCTGAATATGGGTGTTTTACCCTCTTGGTTAAGTTTATTCCCAAGTATCTTAATTTTTTGTTGCAATGGTTAATTTTTTTAGATTCTCTTTCTGAGAGTTCATTATCTATAATAATAAAAGTGCAATATGCTAATTAGACCATACGTCCTTCTGGATGACCTTACAGATAAAGCTTCAGTGGCAGGGGCTGAGGCATGAATTTTGTGCTTTGGGCCTGTAGTTGGTGCATAAAAATGCCATAGAGCCCTAGCCAGTTTTATTCAGTGGGTAAAGTGTCAGCCTGCAGACTGAAGTGTACCAGTTTGATTCTTGTCAAGGGCATGTACCTTGGTTGTGGGCACATCCCCAGTAGGGGGTGTGCAGGAGGCAGCTGATCGATGTTTCTCTCATC
Organism: Myotis davidii; assembly: GCF_000327345.1. Lineage (NCBI taxonomy): Eukaryota > Metazoa > Chordata > Mammalia > Chiroptera > Vespertilionidae > Myotis > Myotis davidii. The sequence continues at coordinate 76,384 of NW_006284337.1, read as the reverse complement.
AATGTTTCTAACTATCCATCTCCCCTCGTCCCTGTAAAAAATCAATAAAATATATATATTTTTAAAATGCCATACATATTTGGATGTTAATTTTGTATCCTGCTAAGTTGCCGAATTCATTTCTTAAATCTACTAGTTTTTTTAATGGGTTCATTAGGATTTATTATGTACAATATTATCTCTGAATAACCACAGTTTTAGTTACTCCTTTCAAATTTGGATGCTTTTTATTTCTTCTTCTTATCTGATCTCTATGGCTAGCACTTCCAATACTATGTCAAACAGGAGTGGTGAAAGTGAGCATCCTTGTCTTGTTCCTGTTCTTAGGAGAAATGAGTTTAGTTTTTGCCCATTGAGTATGATGTTGGCTGTGGGTTTGTCATATAAGGCTTTTATTATGTTGAGGTATGATTCCTCTATTCCCACTTTGCTGAGAGTTTTTATCAAGAAAGGGTGTTGGATTTTGTCAAATGCTTTTTCTGCATCGATTGATATGATAATGTGGATTTTGCCTCTCAATTTGTT
>NW_006284337.1:74203-75449 GCF_000327345.1 Myotis davidii | reverse complement strand
TATGTCCATTTCATCTATGTTGTCCATTTTGTTAGAATAGAGATGATTAAAGTATTTATTCATAATCTTTTGTATTTCTGTGGGATTGGTTGTTACTTCACCTCTTTCATTTCTGATTTTGTTTATTTGGGTCCTCTCTCTTTGCTTCTTGGTGAGCCTAGTTAGAGGTTCATCAATCTTGATTGTTTATCCTTTCAAAGAACCAGCTCTTGGTTTGTTGATCTTTTTTATTATATTTTTTTCTCTATGTCATTTATTTCCACTCTGATCTTTATTATTTCCTTTCTTCTGTTTACTCTGGGCTTTTCTTGTTACTTTCTTTCTAATTCTTTGAGTTGTAGGGTTATATAATTTGTTGCCATTTTTTTCTTGTTTTCTGAGGTATGCCTGGAGAGCTATGAACTTCCCTCTAAAGCAGTGATGGGGAACCTATGGCACGTGTGTCAGAGGTGACACACGAACTCATTTTTTTGGTTGATTTTTCTTTGTTAAATGGCATTTAATTATATAAAATAAATATCAAAAATATAAGTCTTTGTTTACTATGATTACAAATATCAAAAAAATTCTATATGTGACACGGCACCCGAGTTAAGTTAGGCTTTTTCAAAATGCTGACACGCCGAGCTCAAAAGGTTCACCATCCTTTTTAAAGAGTACTTTCACTGTGTCCCATAGATTTTGGATTGTTGTGTTTTATTGTTTGTTGCCTTGATGCTTTGTATTTCTTCTTTAATTTCTTTGGTAACCCAATCATTGTTTAATAACATGCTATTTCACCTCCAGTTGTTTGATTTTTTATCATTTTTATTGTAGTTGATTTCTAATTTTATGCCATTGTGATCTGAGAAGCTTCTTGATATGATTTCTATCTTGTTGAATTTGAAGAGACTTTGCCTGTATACCAATATGTGGTTTATCTTTGAAAATGACCTGTATGCACTTGAGAAGAATGTATATTCTGTGGCTTTGTGGTGAAATGTTCTGAAGATTTCAATTAAGTCCATCTGAGCTAGTGAGTCATTTAGGGTTGATGTTTCTTTTCTGATATTTTGTTTAGATGATTTATCCAGTGATGTCAGTGGGGTATTGAAGTCCCTTTCTATGATGGTATTGTTGTCAATCTCTCCCTTGATATCTTCCAGGAGTTTTTCTTATGTATTTGGGTGCTTGTTTTTGTTTGTTGTTGTTGTTGTTGTTGTTATTTGGGTACTTCTGCATTGGGTGCTTATATGTTTAACAATGT
>NW_006284337.1:73819-74088 GCF_000327345.1 Myotis davidii | reverse complement strand
GAAGTTTTGTTGTTGTTGTTTTTTGTTTTGTTTTGTTTTGTTTTGTTTGTTTGTTTGTTTGTTTTTATGTATTTGGGTACTCCTGTATTGGGTGCATATATGTTTACCAGAGTTCTATCCTTTTGTTGTATCAATCCTTTTAGTATTATAAAGTGGCCTTCATTATCTCTTGTTATGGCCTTCACTTTTAAGTATATTTTGTCAGATATGGATATTGCCACCCAAGCTTTTTACTTCCATTGCCTGCATTGTTTTTTCCATCCCTTCAC
>NW_006284337.1:69282-73687 GCF_000327345.1 Myotis davidii | reverse complement strand
ATTCTCTATGTGGTCTCTACTTTTGGTCCTTAGGTATTAGGCTTCTCTCCAGCAAGTCTTCTGTTGATTAGTAAATGCAAAATTGTACAGTTTTTTAAAATATATTTTATTGATATTTTTACAGAGAGGAAAAACATCAATGAGAAAGAAACATCAATCAGCTGCCTCCTGCACATTCCCTACTGGGGATGTCCCCGCAACCAAGGTACATGCCCTTGACCAGAATCGAACCTGGGACCCTTGAGTCCGCAGGCTGAGGCTCTATCCACTGAGCCAAACTGGTTAGGGCTACACTATGTATTTTTATTGGAGCATTAAATACATTTACATTTGAGGATAGTATTGATAGGTACTTATTTATTGTCTTTGTTATTCTTTTTGCCCGTGTTCTTCTCTTTCTATTTTTTTCTTCTTACAGCCATCCCTCTAGCATTTCTTGCAGTGTTGGTTTTGTTGTAATAAACTCATTTAGCTTTTTTTTTCTTCAAAGCTTTTTATTTCACCTTTGATTTTGAATGATAGCTTTGCTGGATAGACTAGTCTTGGATAAAGTCCTTTGGTTTTTATTACTTTGTATATTCCATGGCATTCCCTTCTGTCCTGTAGTGTTTCTGTTGAGAAGTCAACTGACAGTCTAATGGGAGCTCCCTTGTAGGTGACTTTCTGTTTCTCTCAAAGCCTTTAATATTTTTTTTCTTTGTCTTTAATGTTTGCCATTTTAATTAATATGTGCCAGGGTGTGAGTCTTTGGGGGCTAATCTTCACTGAGACTCTCTGAGCTTCCTGAACTTGAGTGACTTTATTCCTTCACCCGTTTAGGGAAATTTTCTGCCATTATTTCTTCAAACAGATTGTCTATTCCTTTCTCAGATTATGCTCTTTCTGGTACACCTATAATGCAAATGTTGTTACTTTTCATGTTGTCCTAATGCTCCCTTAGACTCTTCTCCTGTTTTTCAATTTTTTCCATTTGTTGATATGAATGGATGCTTTTTTTCTACCTTTTCTTTTAATCCACAGATTTGATCCTTAGCTAATTCTAGTCTACTGTTGAATCCTTCCAGGGTGTTCTTTATTTTATCCATGTCATTCCTCATTTCCAATTTATTTTTATTTATTGTTTCAAGGTCTCTCTTCATGTTGGTATAGGTCTCATTAAGACCTTTCTAATTCTTATTAAGTTGCTTATAGTTATCACTAAGTTGTATGAGCACCCTTATTACCATTACTCTGAATTATTTATCTAACTGTTTACCTCCTTTTCATTTAGCTCCTTTTCTAGCAATACCTCCATTTATTTTATTTGAGGTTTGTATTTGCGTCTCCCCATTTTTTCTGTCCCTTTGTTTCATTTCTATGTATTTAATCAAACTGCTATGCCTCTCAGATTTTGTGGGTTGGTCTTATGTAATAGGTGTTTTGTGGGACCCAGTAGTGCATGCTTTTAGATCTTCTAAGCTAGGTACTCTAGGAAAGCCCTGTACTTGAGTTATTTGCGTTCTCCTGTTATAGTTGCATCTTGAATGTTATTATCACGTTCATAGATAGAGTCTCTTCTCAGGCTGGCTGACTTTGTGACTCACCCCGACCATGTCATGTAAACTATTGTGGAGGTGCTGACCAAACAGTACACAACCCAACACACTAAAACATGGAAAAGATAAACAAAACAAAGCCATACACAAGATTCCTGAAACACCAACAAAAGCAACCACCAGAGGAGAGATAATAATGAAATAGAAAAGAGAAGAATGTAAGAAAAAAAGAATGAAAAAATAGGAGAGTAAAAACCAAAAACAAATAAAAATGCACAAACAAAAAAGGGGGGATGGAATATGTAGATACAGAGTTGAAATAAAGAAATTAAGAATAAATAATTAGGGGAATAAGGGAAGGAAAACAGTTTAAAATAAAGAAAGGAGAAAAGAAATGAAAACACAAAAGAGAAAAATCTTAAAAGGAAAATAGAGGAGAAAGCAGATAGACCTAAAATAAGAAAAATAAAAAAAGGATGAGAAAGAAGGGGAAAAGGAAAAGAGGGGAAGAAAAGAGAAAAACAATTGAGTAGTGGGAAAAAAAAATTGAGTAGGAAAAGGGAAGAGGAAAATTAGATACATGAACAAAGCAACAGAGACTAGAATAATAACAAAGCAGATAGATAAAGAAGATAAATTTTAAAAGGGAAAAAGAAAATTAAAGAGAAAAAAACAATAAAGAAAAGAGAAGAAAACAGGGAGAAAAAAGAGAAAAGGAAAAAAAACTAGAGTTAGTTTCACCTGAGTTTAGTGCCCCAGGGGCACTCACTTTGGATCCTGATCTTTCTGTTCTGACTGCCATTTCTGGTTTCCCTGTGAGGTACTTGATGCTAACCACTCTCAGCAACTGTCTTCCTTTAGCTTTTAGCAACCTGCTTGAAGCTCCAAGCAATCCACTGATCCGCCATTTGTGTCTATCTCCACAGGCCTTGGCTGCAAGCATGAGGGGCCAATCTGCCCTCTAAAGTAGGTTTGTTAGCAGCATGTGGCCCAGAGCTGGGTCAGTAAACTTCCCTTGTTCCCAGGGCTCTGCCTCTGCCTGCCTTTGCCTGATAGCCAGCTGGCAATCTTAATAACTCAAAAGTCTGTTTCTGAAAAGGCTTTAGATGGTGGAAATGCAGTTTAGTTTTCATGGAATGTGGTGGGTGTGTTTCCCTGTCCCAGAGCTCATCCTCTGTGAGTTGCTCAAAATATTATTCTGCTCTTCGCTGGACAGAGGTCCTTGTATGGAGACCAGTGGTGTTGGCTAGAAACCTAGAGTTGTTTTTGTGTGTGTGTGTGTGTGTTTTTTATTAGCCCTCTTGTGCGGGAGGAAAGTACCAGTCTGGCTCCCAGGATAGTGAGGCAGACAACACCTCCCCAATCCAATCACTGAGGGTCCTGAGACTGTTCAAACCTATAGTCTTGGCTTCTGCTTTTGTTTTCTAGGAAAAGCTTAAAGTGCATGGTGTAGCATGCAGGGATCCTGAGGGTGGGAGAGGCTGAATCACCCAGTGTAGTATGGTTTTTTTTCCCCCTGTCCTGAGGCTACTGTGAGCTCTAGCTCCTCTCAGGAAAAATGGTTATTTCAGTTTGGAGGCCTATGACCAAATGCTCCTGGCTGCTATTTTTTCAAGTCTCCCCACAATGCTTCCCACCCCAGCCTACCCTTGAATTCATGTCTCCCTACATTCAACAAAGCCTCAGGAGAGTAACTGCAAATGAAAACTCCTGTGCTACGGGTTAAAAATTAAATAAAAGTGAGGATTTCTCTCTGGTTGGCTCAGGTCTACCAGCTCCAGACTCTGCCATGGCCAGCAGCCCTGCGACCTTTTTTTTTGTTTTTTTTTTTAAATATATTTTTATTGATTTTTTACAGAGAGGAAGGGAGAGAGATAGAGAGTTAGAAACATCAATGAGAGAGAAACATCGATAAGCTGCCTCCCGCACATCTCCCACTGGGGATGTGCCCGCAACCCAGGTACATGCCCTTGACTGGAATCGAACCTGGGACCTTTCAGTCCGCAGGCCAACTCTCTATCCACTGAGCCAAACCGGTTTTGGCAGCTCTGTGACCTTTTGTGGCAGGATGTCACCTGTACCCCAGGTCTTGGCCATGGTGCTCTGGACTGTGGAGCCCAGCCTGTATTCCAGACCTCTATCTTCTGAGGGAGCAAAACCTCCTGCTTCCCAGAGCTCCCTCCTCACTCTTGGCCTGCAGGCCTGCTGCCCCTTGAAGAGACTTTGCCCTTCCTAATGGTTTCCAAGTGTTTTCTCTGTTTTCTTGATATGTGTCCTCCTCAACTCAATCTCAGCTAGTAATTCCAGGTGAATGTTCTCTAATTTAGTTGTATTTCTAGTCTGGCCCTGGGACAGGTGCACAGTAGATCTGCTTATTCAGCTGCCATTATTTCTACTCCTAATTGTCCTTTTATAACCACACCCACTTTCCTCCCAACTCCCAATACATTTTTTTTGAGTGGAAAACTTTTAATTACAAATTCAATTTTTTAACTGATATAGGGATAATAGGATTTTCCATTTCCTCTTGGGCCAGTTTTGATTATTTATGTCTTTCAAGAAGTCTGTTTATATTATTCAGGTTAATAAATTTACTGGCATAGAATCTACACTAATAAAAGGGAAATATGCAAATTAAAGTACTGCGTGCTAACTGGTTGCGCTACTGGAGCTGGAAATATGCAAATTAACCATCACTCCATCACTCTGAAACTCCGCTACACCCACATGCCATGCCCACCAGCCAATCAGGAGCAAGTATGCAAATTTACTTAACTAAGATGGTGGTAGCCACAGAGCTGGAACAAGCAGGAGGTTTGGGTTGCCCCCAGCGATGGAGAAAGCCAAGCTTACCACCTGCCCTGGCCACC
>NW_006284337.1:65902-69020 GCF_000327345.1 Myotis davidii | reverse complement strand
CCTCACACACACCCCAGCACAGCGGTGGTGACAGGCTGCAAGAGGGATATCTGACTGCCAGCTTAGGCCTGATTCCCCAGGGAGCGGGCCTAAGCCAGCAGGTGGATATCCCCTGAGGCGTCCCAGACTGCGAGAGGACACAGACTGGGTTGAGGGACCCCCCTCAAGTGCATGGATTTTTGTGCACCAGGCCTCTAGTTATTTATTATATTTCCTCATTATGCTTTTGCTGCCCGTGGGATATGTAGTGATATACCTCTTTCTATCCTGACAATGATAAATTTGGCTTCTTCTTTTCTTTAATATTAGAGGCCCAGTACACGAATTTGTGCACATGACAGGTCCCTAGGGGTGGCCTGTGAGGATCAGGATAAAATGCACAATCCAATGCCTCCTGCATTTCCTACCTGCTGCTCCCACTCATCCTGGCTCCAGTGCACTTGCTGCAGGCTCATGCCTAATCAATCCCAATTGGAAGAGGCTCGTGCCACAGCAGCATTGTTTGCCAGCTGTGAGCCCAGCATCTGATGCCCATTGGTCAGCTGAGTGGTGCTACCACTGTGGGAGTGCACTTGAGGCCCGGTGCATGAAATTTGTGCACAGGGGGTTTCCCTCAGCCCTGTCTGCACCCTGTCCAATCTGGGACCCCTTAGAGGATGTCCGACTGCTGGACATCCCTCTCACAATCTGGACTGCTGGCTCCTAACCATATGCTTGCCTGCATGCCTTATTGCCCCTAACCGCTTCTGCCTGCCAGCCTGATCACCTCCTAGGCCTGATTTACACCTAAATGCTCCCCTGCTGGCCTTATGGCCCCAAAATACCCTCCCCTGCCTGCCTGGTCTTGCCCCCAACTGCCTTCCCCTGCTGGCCTGGTAGCCCCCGCTGCCCTCCCCTGCCAGCCCGATTACCCCCAGATGCCCTCCCCTGCTGGCCATCTTGCGGCGGCCATCTTGCGGCGGCCATCTTGTGGCAACCATCTTGTGACGATGTTGTGCAAGGGCCTGATGCCACCTAGTCTTTTATTATATAGGACTAGAGGCTTGGTGCATGAAACTTCATGCACTGGCAGGGGTTCCCTCAGCCTGGCCTGCCCCCTCCCACATTCTGGGAGCCCTCAGGGGATGTCCTACTGACTGCTTAAGCTGCAGCCTGGCCTTCCTCTGTGGGAGGCAACAGGGAGGATCAGGAGAAGGTGCTGCCACCATCACCCAGCTGCTGCTGGCAAAGCCAGCCACTGGGGCTGCTGACCTTTGGCTCTTGTTTCTTAGTGCTGGCACTGCTCCTCACCCACTTGTGTGTAGGGGGAAAATCTGGGGCCAGGCAGGCTGGGAGAGGGGCTTTGGGAGTTTGAGGCACCAGGGTCACACCCCTTCCAGCCTCTATGGAGGGTCCAGGACCGCGGGCCACCCCACTGCTCCTAGTGCTGCCTCTGTGGAAGGAGGGGCTGCAATTGGCATGGACTCTCCTCTCCCAGTGCCTGACTGTGTGGACAGAGAGGCCGTGTGGCATGGGTGGGGCTGCCCAGGCCCACCGGAGCCAGCCCTCCTCTCCTGCGCCACTGGCCCTTGGCCCACGCAGCTGCTGCGGCTTTCTCTGGAAAGACATCTGGAAGACATACAGTCTAATTAGCATATTACCCTTTTATTAGTATAGATAGATGAATGATCTGTATTTTAAAAGTTTAATGGAAATTTCATGTGAAAACTTCTGGGCCTTGTGTTTTGGGGGAGATAATTCTTTCATAACTAATTTTCTATGGAAATTTTCCCTTTACATTTTCTAACTCTAAAGGGAACAAATTTGTAACCTGTATTTCCTAATAAATTAACTATGCCATCTAGATTTTTATATTTATTTGCAAAGATGGCTGGAAATTTCTCTCTCACATTTCAAATAAAAAATATTTAGTTTCAATGGTCATTTCCTCATTGTCCTTTTATTTTTTGTGCGTGTGTTTTTGCTTTCTTTTCTTCCTTGATCAGATTGGCTATTGGTTTGTCTCTTTTGTTATATTATTTATAAATGCAGTATTTTAATTTACTAATTCTGTTTTTCTCTACACTGTATTTCATTAATTCCTGCTTTTATTTATATGATTTTCTTTTTTTCATTTTTTGAAATGGGAATTTAATTCACTTAATTTTACTTAAAGAATTTTTCCTGATAGAAGTGTTTAATATTTTGAAAGTTCTGGTCACAGCTTTAAACTCATCCTTAGATATGATATGTAGTGTTTTTCATTGCCATTATTTTTTGAGAATTACAATTTTAGTTTGTATTTTTCCTTTTAACTGAAAGTTGTCTGAGGTGTTTTTCTTTTAATTTTCAGTTAAAACACCTTTTTAAAATTTTATTAGTGATTTCTAGTTTTATTGCACTACAATCAAAGTGTATTGTTTATAAGATTACAACTATGGAAATGGCTGATATATTCTTTCTGAGATAATATATGATTTATTTTTGTAAATGTACTTAAGTAGAAGATGTATTCTCTACATTAGTAGTATGTTAACTATTTATCTCCATATTTTTTGGTAGTATTAAAATCTCATATTAATAGTTTGTTTCTATGTCTCTTTATATCTCAGATACAATTTCTTCATAAATTAGATTGCTGTGGGTTTGGATTCATAAAACATAAGAGTTATGAATTAATTGTACGTTATGAACTCTAGTATTCAAATATCTTCTTTCATATATGAGGCTTTTTTACTTGAATTCTACTTTGTCTAATACAAGAATTGCTATCCATACTGTTTCCATTTTCCTGCTATGTTGGTAAATGTTTCCCTCGATGTCCTGAGTGGATCAGGGTTCAGGACCTGGAGGCAGAGCTGCACAAAAATGAAAGAGAAAATACACGAGATAATTTGGAAATATTGGGGGACCAGGCAAGTAAGTCCAACTCAGGAGGAAGGACTTCCCCCGGTGCTCAGGCCTCACCAAGCTTTTATTGATCTGGGATACACCCATAGCATAGCCCTTAGGCAGGTGACCCCCAGCAAAAGGCAGACTAGCCCATCAGCAAGGATTTGCATAATAATAAATGGGGAAGTTGCTTCAGCTACCACTGTCTGGACAAACAGAGGTGGTTCCTTTCTCTGACCTTTGCTAG
>NW_006284337.1:65081-65794 GCF_000327345.1 Myotis davidii | reverse complement strand
GGACTTGTATGCATGCATATAAGCATAACCAGTGGACATTAGACACTGGGGGATAGGGGAGGCTAGGGGATTGTCTAGGGTGGGGGGAATAAATGGACACATATGTAATACCCTTTGTAATAAAAATATATATATAAAAAAAGTTTGCCCACCCCTGCAATAAACGGTTTCCCACACTGCTATAGCTTTTTATATCTTTTAATTCTTTACTTTTCTGAGTTAACTTTTCTTTGGATGTGATTCATGTATAGCACATAGTTAGATATTGCTTTGTAAGCCAAATTCAATTTTTTTAAAAAATAGGTGAATAAAGCCTGTTCTCTTTTTTTGATTAAATTAATATATTAGATCTCATACTCCTCATAATATTTCATAATTCAGTGTATTTTGTTACACTTTCTTTGTTTCTTCCTCAAAATATGTTTATTTTCACTTTAATTAAATAGATTATTTCTTTATCCAAAAAGGATAATTTTAGTCAAAACATATTTTATGTGATACATTTTTGAAAAATATAGCCTTTGTGCACATATACCAATTTCTTCTCAATAAATGTTATATAAGAAAAATGTTTGATTACTCTAAGTGAAAGGACATAGCAGGACTGATGGCTGTGTCCTTAACCCCTCTTCCAAGAAAAAAGCTGCAGGGTGTATCGGCCAATGGGAAAACGGGGGGAACTAGCCCAAGGCAAAAAGTATGCTGGCCTCTCC
>NW_006284337.1:53999-60564 GCF_000327345.1 Myotis davidii | reverse complement strand
CTAAAATTTCCTAAATCTTTGTTTTGAAAGGACATAGCAGGACTGATGGCTGTGTCCTTAACCCCTCTTCCAAGAAAAAAGCCGCAGGGTGTATCGACCAATGGGAAGGCGGGGGAAACTAGTCCAAGGCCAAAAGTATGCTGGCCACCCCCCGTTTCTTTGTGTAACCAGACCCTAGCTGCACCCTGCCCCAACCCCCAGCCCCAAGCCCTATAAATTCTTTGTTCTCTTGGGACTCGGGGCTCTCTCTTGCACCCAGTAATGGAGGCAAGGGGGGGACCAAGCGAGCTTGTATAAGAGACCCTCTGCTTTTGCATCGGACTGGCTAGTTTCCTGTTGTGGTTTCCTTGGGGATCTTGAAATCTGGGCATAACATAAGTAAATTATATTATATAGTATATAATTTCCAGCTTACTTAATATTTAATATGACCACAAAATAGTAAACTCATTTTCTAAAATTCTTGATAAGTAAAATATTTAAAAATACAAATAATGAAATAGTTATAATTCACAAAGTAGTGCACACATAGCCATTATACAATGGCACTGAAGCAAAACTATTTCTTATTTAAATGTACCCTGTCATAAAAGTGATTATAACTTCTGTACATTGTCAAGCTTAGGAAAGGTAAAACTTCTTAGATCAATTTTTTTTTTTTAATATTTAGGATCCTAGGTAATTCACCACAGAGACAACTGAGTAATTTTATGATTCAGCCTAAAAGTTATTTCATTTTTGAAACTTAATATTTTGTGTTTAGGGAAGTATACGTCTTCTAACTGTATGACATTATCAGTTTATGAAATGCCCTATATTTACAAAACACTGATTTGTTTTGTAAATTATGTTCAAAGTTATTCTAAAAAACAAACAACAAAACAAACAAAAACACTTTGCTAATTTGAAGAGATATAAGCACTCCTTTGTTCATTGCAGCATTATTTATAACAGCCAAGATATGGAAGCAATCTAAATGTCCATTGATAGATGAATTATTAAAGAATATATATGAAATCTTGCCATGTACAACATGGATAGAACTAAAGGATATTTTGCTAAGTAAAGTGCCAGACAGTGAAAGTCAAATACAATATGGTTTCACTTATAAGCGGACTCTAAAAGAACAAAACAAACAAAACAGAAACAGAATCACAAATATAGGAAACAAACTTGTTGTTACCAGAGAAAGAAAGGGCTGGAGGAGCATGAAAAAAGATGAAGGGGATTAAGAGGTACAAACTTCCAGCCCTAGCTCCTTTGGCTCAGTGGGTGGAATGTCAGGCAGCCTGCAGACTGAAGGGTCCGGAGTTCAATTCTGGTCAAGGGCACATGCCAGGGTTATGGGCTTGATCCAAGTGGGGGGCGTGCAGGAGGCAGCCAATTGTCTCTCATCATTGATGTTTCCTATCTCTCCTTTCTCATCATTGATGTTTCTATCTCTCTCTTTCTCCCTTCCTCTCTGAAATCAATAAATATATATTTAAAAAAGAGGTACAAACCTCCAGTTATAAAGTAAATAAGCCATGAATGTGAACAGCATGAAAGATAGTCAATAATATTGTAATAACTTTTTATGTTGACAGATGGTAACTATACTCATTATAGGGATCATTTTGCAATGTGTTTATATATTGAATTACTATTATGTACTGTTGAGTGTTTCCTTCCACGACCCGCGTGGAGTATGCCCAGACCACTGTCTGGACAAACAGAGGTGGTGCCTAGCTCCGAGCTTTGCTAGGGCTTCAAAGGCACCCAGCCTTCTGGCGGGGGAGGGGGGGGGGTTCAGTCTATGCTTATCAGGTAGTGAAGGCAATAAACAGTTTCCCACAATGTACACCTAAAATTAATAGGATATAGTATGTCAATTTTACATCAATTAAAAAAAGCATCCTAAAACAGCTAGAGTCTCCAGCTATAAAGAAAATAATAATAAATAATAACTATATTCATTTAATTCTAAATAATAGCTCTATTAACTTAATTTAAACACATGGTGACATACTATAGATAATAATAAATATCATGCCCTAGCCGGTTTGGCTTGGTGGATAGAGCGTCGGCCTGCAGACTGAAGGGTCCCAGGTTTGATTCTGGTCAAGGGCACATGCTTGGGTTGAGGGCTCGATCCCCAGTGTGGGATGTGCAGAAGGCAGCCAATCAATGATTCTCTCTCATCATTGATGTTTCTATATCTCTCCCCCTTTTCCTCCCTCTCTGAAATCAATAAAAATATATTTTAAAAAATAAATAAATTTCATGAGTTTGATACTTCCTTTTATATAGGGCAGTCAAATTCTCCAAAGAGCAATGTAGGCACACAAAGATTATACATGTACAGTCTTGTTCTTTGGGGAAAGGGAAAATATTAGAATGTCTATTCACTTTGAGTATAATCTTTTAATTTTATATTTTTCATGTTATAATGTATATAGATATAAATATAGTCTAAAATATCACTGTTCAATAGAATTTTCTGCAATGATTGAAATATCCTATAAAAGAAAATGATAACTACTAGCTATATGTGGCTTCTCATCAGTTGAAATGTCTATAGTGCAACTGAAGAGTTGAATTTTAAAGTTTATTTAGTTTTAATTAGTTTAAATTTAGCTACCTATGGATAGTGATTACTCAATTGGACAATATATATACATACACATATTTATTTATAGTTAGAGTTTAGGTATATATAACCACTTGTATACTGTAAAGTAGTAATGATTCATTTCTTACTCTCTTCTTATGCACCATGTCTTCCAGTGCTGATTTAACATTTATTCTAACAAAAATAGAAAAGGTAAATAAACACCAGTAGTTCTGATTCCTAAACTACCTATGGAGACCACTTTTTCTGTTACATTGAGATTTTTTCCAACCTTTGTAATGTGGTACAATTATATAATACCTGAAAACAGCCACTGCCTGATGAACTAGTCTGTTAATTAAAATACAGAGCCAATGTCAAAGCCAGAAGTATACACATGCTGAGATTGTTTGCAACAATGTCATTCTCAGTGTTCTGGCTTCCAGTTTTCATTTTGCAGCTTTCAAATTCTGTTGGGATTAGTGGTTGGGGGAAAGCTGCCCAATAAATGGTACTATTAACTCAAAGTGTGGAATCAGGCAGAGAGGAGAGGAAACATTAATTTTTAATTTTACTTTTTATGAATTTTGGTTACATCTTTTTCAGGAAGAAACAAGAAATAACAAAAAGTTGTCTTTGTATTTCCTCTTTCCAAGATAGTAAGCTTAATGGGCAGCAATTCAAGTATCTATCAAATATTTATCTTGTAAACCTATAAATGCATCTTCTTTTTTATACTCTAACACATTTTTGGGGACATAATCCTGAAAAAGAACATAAGAAATAACTTGTTAAAGACAAATAATTATAATAAAATGCTATTATTTTTACTTACTATATATGATGAATAGATACCCAGAATCTCTTGAGCTATGTGACTTTGTGGAATGGCATACATGTGGTTGCATACTAAGTCTAAGCCTTACTATATGATATTAAAATTTCAAATAAAATAACAATTATAATTATCCCAATATCATAATAAATATATTAAAAGTATGGAACTACTCTCAATGTAGTCATGTTGGTTTCATTTGGGAATATTTTATATGACTTTATACCATTTTATAAAGTGACATATATTAATATGGTGTTCTGATAATTTAACTCAAGAAATATCCCAACAAATCAAACTTCAAGTACAAATAGAACATTATTGTCTTTAAATTAAGAGTAGAACATACATCAAAGTGATATTGCTTTTTCCCACATCCCCCCCCCAAAGTGTCTCTTTAGTAGTTAGCATTGTGTGTTAATGTGTGGGTGTGGGAAAGAGAATCATTTCATTATGAATATTGTTTTTATTATTTGAAATTTTTCTTCTGTTGTGCATTGTTTTATTTAATTTAGAAGCAGGTTCATTTCTGCCTGAAATCAATTTAAATCTAAACTTTGGCAATATCTAAAGGACAATCAAATTGATGGATACATATTCACTAAACAAAAAAGGGAACTTAGAAAGTAAAGCACTAATTTCATCTTTACAAAATACAGCTTCTATCAGAATTATAGTATACAAGTATTTCCAAAACTATATAATATACAAGGAGTTCTAAAATTATATGAGGAAACACTCACAAATTATTTCCCAAAACCCTGTGCTAAATAGAAGTCTCAACTCAACAAATTCCCTTGTGATTGGAGCCTGCTTTTCCATCCCTAGTAGTTCCATCTCCCCAGCTTGGTTTTCACTCTTGCCCCACATATCACTTGCATTTATAACTTTTTGCATTTTACATGCATTTAAAAAAGTTATATAGCTTGTATTGGTATCATTTGAATCTATTTTCCATGGGAATAGTCTGTGGCAAACAAAGGAAATACTAGGCATCCAAATTGGAAAGGAAGAAGTAAAACTGTCATTATTTGCAGAACACATGATATTGTACATAGAAAACCCTAAAGACTCCATCAAAAAACTACTAGATTTAATAAATGAATTCGGCTACATAGCAGGATACAAAATTAGAACCCAGAAATCTATGGCATTTTTATACACCAATAATGAACTCAGAAAGAGAAACTAAAAAAAAAAAATCCCACTTAAAATTGCAACAACAAAAAATTATGATAGTTAGGAATAAACTTAAACAAGGAGATAAAAAACCTGTACTCTAAAAACTACAGGATATTAGAAAAAAAGAGATTGAGAAAGATATAAACAACTAGAAGAATATACTGTGTTTTCCATTTTAACGATGTTGGTGCAATCAACATCATTAAAATGTCCATACTACCCAAAACAATCTATATATTCAATGCAATCTCTATTAAAATACCAATGGCATATTTCACAGACCCAGAACAAACTCTCCAAAAATATATATGGAATTGAAATAGACCCTGAATAGCCACAGCAATCTTGAGCATATAATGGAGTTAAGACAGTCTCTTCAAAAAATGGCATTGGGAAAAATGGACAGATACATGCAAGAAGTGAAACTAGACCACCAATTTACACCAAACACAAAAATAAACTGAAAATAGTTAAAAGACTTAAATGTAAGATGCAAACCATAAAGATCTTAGAAGACATAAGCAGCAAAATCTCAGACATCTCTTGTAGCAATATGTTTACTGATACAGCTCCTAGGACAATGGAAACTAAGGAGAAAATAAACAAATTAACCCAACCCTATATTTTATCAAAGTAAAAAGCTTCTGAACAGAAAAGGAAGCCATCAATAAAACAACAAAAGAGTCCACTGCATGGGAGAACATATTTGCCAATGATATATCCAATAAGGAGTTAAAGTCCAAAATTTCTAGGGAACTCATACAACTTAACAAAAGTAAGATAAACAACCCAACTTAAAAATGGGAAAAGGACCTAAATAGACACTTCTCCAAAGTGGACATACAGAAGGTGAAGAGGTACATGAAAAAATGCTCAAAGTCACATCATCAGAGAAATGCAAATTAAAACTGCAATGAGATATCACCTCATACCTGTCAGCATGGATATCATCAATAAATCAACAAAGAAAAAGTGTTGATGTGGATGTGGAGAAAAGGGAACCCTCATACACTGTTGATGGGAATGCAGAATGGTTCAACCTCTGTGAAAAACAGTATGGAGTTTCCTCAAAAAACTAAAATTGAAACTCCCATTTGACCCAGTAATCCCACTTTTAGGAATCTATTCCAAGAAATTAGAAACACCAATCAGAAAGAATATATGCACCCCTATGTTCATAGCAGCACAATTTACAATAGCTAAGATTTGGAAAAAGCCCAAGTGCCCATTAGCAGATGAGTGAATAAAAAGCGGTGGCACATCTACACAATGGAATATTACAGAGCTGTAAAAAAAAAAAAAAACGAAAGAAAGAAAGAATTATTACCATTTGCAACAGCATGGATGGACCTGGAGAGCATTATTCTAAGTGGAATGAGCCAGTCAGAGAACGATAAACATCACATCATGTCACTCACATGTAGAATTTAATGAACATAAACTGGTGAATAAAAATAGACCAAGAGACATAGAAACTTCAAACAGCCCGTCAAACCTCAGAAGGAAGGCAGGGGTGAGTGGGTGGGTGGGAATAGATCAACTAATGAACTTATGTCCATATATGCATAACCCATTGACAGGGCAATAATGTAGTGAAGGCCTTGGATGGGAGGTGGCAGGCTGGGAGAGGTCAATGGGGGCAAAAAGGGACATATGTAATACTTTCAACAGTAAAGATGAAAAAAAATCCACAAAGACATTTGATTTGCATCCTATACAATAAAGAGGCATTATGCAAATTGACCATCACACCCTCACACAAGATAGCCACCCTCACGTGGGCAAAATATGGCCACCACAAGATGGCCGGTGGGGGAGGGCAGTTGTGGTGGCGTCACACGTAATGTCATCACAAGATGGCTGCGGCAATCAGGCCAGCAGGGGAGGGCAGTGGGGGATGACAGGGCCTGCAGGGGATGGCAGATAGGGGTTACTGGGCCAACAGGGGAGAGCAGTTG
>NW_006284337.1:46438-53946 GCF_000327345.1 Myotis davidii | reverse complement strand
GTAATACTTTCAACAGTAAAGATGAAAAAAAATCCACAAAGACATTTGATTTGCATCCTATACAATAAAGAGGCATTATGCAAATTGACCATCACACCCTCACACAAGATAGCCACCCTCACGTGGGCAAAATATGGCCACCACAAGATGGCCGGTGGGGGAGGGCAGTTGTGGGCAATCAGGCCAGCAGGGGAGGGCAGTGGGGGATGACAGGGCCTGCAGGGGATGGCAGATAGGGGTTACTGGGCCAACAGGGGAGAGCAGTTGGGGTCAATTGGGCCAGCAGGGGAGCAGTTAGGAGTGCAGGGGAGTGGTTAGGGTTGATCAGGCTGGCAGGGGAGTGGTTAGGGGGTGATGAGGCTGGCAGGCAGAAGCGGTTAGGGGCAATCAGGTAGGCAGGCAAGTGAGCGGTTGGGAGACAGCAATCAGACATACCCCTAGGGGCCCCAGATTGGAGAGGGTGCAGGCTGTACTGAGGGATGCCCTCCAGTGCACAAATTTCATGCACCGGGCCTCTAGTAGTTAATATAAATCCTACGATCCTGTGAGATTTGAACTCTGATCCATCTACTGAGCCAATGTGCCATTCATTACCAGCTAGGTCACCAAGGCAGGAAGGCTTTGTATTGGCAATACAGCCACAACACAGTCATTGGCTCCACAAACTGTTATAGCATTTCAATGTGTTAATCTTTTAAACAAAAAATATAAATAAATGTCATGGGATATTTGAATCCAGAGACGTTTTTTAAGCATGGATATTTTGGACAAGATCAAATATCAAGGACCCTTTTGTGTAGACATTTTCAATAGAGAAAACTCAATGCTATTTTATATAGCTACTGCACAATTTTACCATCCTAATGACAGTAGGATGGGTCCCAATTTCTCTACATCCTTGACAACACTTGTTATTTTTTTTTCTATTTGATAATGAAAATAATTTTAGAGTTAAAATAGGCAGGTTTATGGAATTTTAGAGATAAAGGGGGTCCATGGGTGAGAAATGCATAGATAGGGACTTGAAGACACCAAAATGCTTATCGTACTTATATAGATGATAGAGAAATGCCACAGGAAGAGGGGGTTCAGGCAGATAGAAACATTTCTGGCCTGAGCAATTAAAACAGCCATAAACCAAGGACAGAGATATCTCTGGCCAGAGCAGCTGGGAGATCAAAAGCAACTCTAACTAGCAAGATAAGGGGGAGAGAAAGAAGGGGTCACCACGTGGGTTTTGAGCTTTGAAAATAATTCTATGTAGCACCATGACCAATGAGGAAAGCATGTGGTTTCCAAATTAAGGGAAGGGGCCAATTAAAAAGGGTCATGTTCAGACAAAAGAACTGCAGCATACATAAACCAGAGACAAAGGGACATGAGACACATTTTTTTTTTAGATTGATTTTCCCATTAGCGAGAGAGAGCAGGATTTTCCCATCATGGGAGGGGCCTCCCCATGAGATCCCCTTCTGGAACATCCCTGCCCAGATGGAGTTTGTATCTGCCTCCAATAAACTTCTATATTTTTTATTAAAGAAGCCTTTTTGTCTACAAGTTTATTCTTCAAACTTCATGAGGACAAGAAACTACGGGAAGAAAAGTCTGTATCCCAAACCCCACATTTCAATAATAGCAACCCTAACAGAGATAGGATATCTCATTATAGTCTTCATTTGCATGTCACTGATGATTATTAATGTTTAACATTTTTCCGTATACCTGTTAGCCATTTCTATGTTGTCTTTGGAGAAATGTCTATTCAACACTTTTGGCCATTTCTTATTGGGTTATTTGTGTTGTTGTTGTTTTGTTTTGTTTTTGCTATTTTGTGGTTAAATTTCCTCATATATTTTGGATAATAATATGATTAGATATGTGGTCTGCAAACATTTCTACCTTTCCTGTAGGTTGCCTTTTTTTCTTGATTGATTCCTTTATTCTGTAGATGTGGGGCTTTCTTTAGATTTTGTTTAGGTTCACAGCAGAATTGAAAGGAACATGCAGAGATTTGCCATGTAAACCATGCCCTCACATATGCATAGCTTCCACCATTATCCACATTACTCAAAAGAATAGCATTTTTGTTAGCAGGGGTATGTCTACATTGACAGATCATAATCACCAAAGGCCATCCTTTATGGTTGACTCTTGGTGTTGTACATTCTGTGGATTTGAACAAATGCATGATGATACATATCTATTATTATAATAGTATACAGTATATTTTACAGTGTTAAAAGTACTTTGTGCTCTTCCTATTCATCTTTCCCTCGCCTCTGAAAACTTGTGATCTATTTATTGCCTTCATAGGTTTACCTTTTCTGGAATTTTGAATTGTTGGAATCATAGAGAATGTGGCTTTCTCAGATTGGTTTCTTTTACTTAGTAATATGTACTTGAAGTTTTTCTATATCTTGTCATAGCTTCAGAGCTAATTTCATTTTACTGTTCAATAATATTACATTGAGATAATCATGTAATTTTAACCCTTTGTTGATGTTCATCTGTTGAGTTATTCTTATATCCAAGAGATAAATCCCACTTGGCCATGATATATGATCATTTTAAAGTGCTATTAAATTTCATTTACTAGTATTTTATTAAGGTTTTTTGCATGTGTTCATTAAGGATATTTGTCATTTTTTGTTATTCTCTTTTTCTGGCTTTTGTATTACTATAATGCTGGTATAATGGAAAGAATTGGAAAGTGTTCTTTATTCTTTAATTTTTGGGGAAAGCTTGAGAATGATGGGTATTAATTCTTGCTTCACTGGATAAGTAACAAGATCTAATATTCCTAACCAAATAGTCACTGTGTAACACACACCAGATATTAAATTCAGTTTTCTATTTGGGAAAAATTCAGTAGTAGTTTGCCTCCTGTTCCTATTTGTGGCTTAGAATACTGATGACACTAAAAAATGTTAAAACTTCAAAGCAGATAAATTATTTAAAATTTCAGTAGTCATCATTTAAGAGGTCTACACATTTTATATATCTTCAAGTAACTAGGCATCAATTAAAAATAATCATTTCTGATTATAACTTAAATTCCAGGTATTCAGAAATATTCTATAGTAGACTAATCAAACCATGTCCTTATTCCAAATGATATTTCAAAATGTTTAGGATATATCCCATAAATGATAAACAAAGCAAATGAAACCAAAATCTATTATCTTTTTCAGGAGAAATATATCAAATTAAAATGACTCACATAAATAAAATTCAGAACCTTTCATATGTCAGCTATAGAGTATCAAGACTTGCATTAATATTGCTCAAGTCTGGGCACATGCTGATTATATTCATCTTTAATTTGTATTTCAGAAAGTGATACAGATTTCTTCATACATGTTAGATATTCCCTCTGACACCACTTATAATACGTTTCAATTTTTTTCTGAATTATTGCATGTATTTTTTAATTTTTAAGCTTATTTTTCAATTACAGTTTACATTCAATATTTTTTATATTACTTTCAAGTGTACAACATAGTGGTTAGACAATCATATGCTTTACAAAGTGATCCCCCTGTTATTTATAGTACTCATCAGGCACCATGTCGTTATTACAGTATTATTGACTATATTCACTATATTGCACTTTACATCCCAATGCCTATTTTGTAACTATCAATGTATGCTTGTGAATCCTTTCACCTTTCTTACCCAGTTCCTAACCCCTCTGCCTTTTAGCAACCTTCTAGTCTCTTCTCTTTATCTATGAATCTGTTCTAATTTTGTATATTCATTTATTTTGTTCTTTAGATTCTACATATAAGTGAAATCATATGATATTTATCTTTTTCTGACTTACTTATTTCACTTAGCATATCTTCAAGGTTCATCCATGCTGTCACAAAAAGCAAGATTTTATTCTTTTTTAAGGCCTTTTAATATTCCAGTGTGTGTGTGTGTATATATATATATATATATATATATATAACTAAATGTATTATCCAACACATTTTAATTTTAAATATTGGCATAAGATAGAAGACAAGACACCCACAAGGGAAGTAATCTTTAAAATGCTGAACACTATTCAGTACAATTACCCCAAGAGTGAGAGAAGAAAAGTTACACACTGACCTGGCAGACTACATACTGTCAAGATATTATACCTTATGGTACATCGCAGGAAATAATTTAAGCAAAACATAAAATCTTTACTTTCTGTTTATGGTTTCTTATTAAGAACATACCAATAGTACAAGAGTAACTTTTTTCCTTTTAACAGAGTGACAGAATCACAGACCATTTTTGATATTCAAATCCACTTAAATTCATTTAATTTTATTTATCTTGATCACACATAAAATTCCTTTCTCAAGATTCTTTTTCTACAAACCTTCTACAACTTTCCTTGACAGTCTCAGTTTGTTTCTTCTTACTCAGAAACCACCAAACAATCTTAGGACAGACCATTTCCCTCTAATTCCCTCAAACCCTCAAAAATAAACTTCCATGCCTTCCTTCTTTCTTCATTGAAAACACGCATCATTTCCTTCCATATTAATTAGAATTATTAACCTTTAGAAAACAACTTTTAAAGACACTAAAAAGTAAGTAATCAACATTTTTAGACTGACAAACTCATGAATCTATTTCAAAACCTCTAAAAACATAGGTTCATAATTTTTATAAAATATGCCTACTCAACAAAACATTTTTATTAACATGCTCAAACTTATCTTTTAGTTTATCTGTAACAAGTCAAAAGAGGATTAAGTTAGATGAATTTAACATTAGATGTTTTAGTATTTAGACTTATGGGGTGATGATTTAGGTATTTAATTAATGTAATTTGACTCATAATTTAATTTAATTTGACAGGACTCAAAGGTTTCCAGTTATTAAAAGATTATTGAAACTACTTGCTGAAAATTTTGTTTAGAAATGTATCCCTTTTATCTCTAGTTAAAACATTTGTTTTTAACAATTATATTTTGATTACTCCTGAAGATTTAGGGAGAAATTGAAATATTTAGCCATTATCTTACATTATTTTTCTTCCTGGAAAACTGTGTAACAAAGAAAAGTGAACTTATTTGTCTAATAAAACCAGGTAGAATGAAAGCTGCATGCCTGCATTATTTTTCAGCATTGATAAATAAAGACATGGCTGTTTTAATTAAACCAACAACATTAAACTAGTTTTATTTACGAAAAATTCTAGATCGCGTGTACTTGAAGAGTATTTGGGTTAGTTTCTGTTATTTATCCAATTAATATGAGCACACTTTTGTTTAAGTTAATTGAATAAGGCTCCTGATAACCTAATTTTGAAATTACTAATCAATTTTGGTAATACAATCCAGCAGTAGAAATATGTCATATCTATAACATATGTATATACATATACATAAAAACACAGACAAATCCAGACAGATATCACATAAATGTCATTTTAAAACACTAAATTGTGTGTCCCTGGCACAATACAAAACTCAGAAGAAAAACTAGATCCAAATTATATTTTCTAGTAATGGATTAATTTGAAGCTTTGCTTAGATAGCCAAAGTTTTTGCATGATGTAAGAATTCTTTTAAAGCTGTGTTAAAATCAAATAATATATTCTATTGTTTCTGAGAAGTCTGAGGTCTCCTCCTTTAATGGTGCCACTTAAGGTCAACTTATCAACAAACACAAACAAAAATAAGTAGAAAGTAAGTGTTCACATTAAAGTTGGAAAGGCCAGAATGAAAAGAGAATGGCTGCAGAAGGCCTGAATTTAAAGGACTGATTTTTCTAAAGGAAGCTGGTGGCTGCACATATCTGGAGACAAAGATAGGGAGGCAAAGAAGATGCCTCAGATGCTAGTAATTTTTGTTCAAAGACATACCTAATTACAACGTAAACATGGGTTACCCATTGGAACTCACCTGGTGAATGGATCTGAAGTGTGAGTGTCTTCCCTCTTATGACAGAGTTGAATACAAACCTTATGGATGAAATCCACCATCATATGAACCAAGCCCAAAACTGGATAAAGTTTTCCTTCTTTGATGTGAAAAACTGTATGTGCTGGGGAAAAAAAAGAAGACAAATCTTTATGTTTGAATCTCTCACTCAGATGAGTGGAAGCCAGCAAATAGAGAAGCAATGCTCAAATAAAATCCAGAACTTCTACCAAAGAAGGATTGGACCCAGGAAGGCTTACCATTGATAGATGAGGCTGCCTAAGAAGACCATGGCCTCTTGCCTGTACCTTGAAAAAGTCCACAGTGTCACAAGGGATCAGAGGGCAGTCATCCTGGGATCCCACCAATGCCACCATTACAGTAAACCAAAATTAATGTTAGACTGTAAACAATAAATATGTGTTTATTAGAACAAACGAAACTGCAGCCCAGGAGGCATAAATTCAGGTTAAATTTAGGTTTTTACCTAAATTGTGTTCCACTGAAACAAAGGGGAAGCAACCTTTTAAAAAATATATGTTTAGTGTTGATAGTATTATAGAGATCTCCCTTTTCCCCCCACCCCCTTCCTCCTAGCCCCTACCCACCCACTCCCAGGTCTTAACTACCCTATTGCCCATGTCCGTGGGCTATGCATATAAGTATAGAAGTTCTTTGGTTTATAACATATATCTTTATTGATTTCAGAGAGGAAGGAAGAGGGAAAGTTAGAAACATCAATGATAAGAGAGAATCATTGATCTGCTGCCTCCTGCACTCCCCTGACTAGGGATAGAGTCTGAAACCCAGACATATGCCCTAGCCAGAATCGAATTGTGACCTCCTGGTTTGTAGGTCAATGCTCAACCACAGAGCAACACTGGCTGGGCAAGGGGAGGCAAACTTTTAAAGTAAAAGTTTCTACCCAGGTTATCAATTAAGTCTGTTTTATGTATTGGTAGGAAGGCAAAACCAGGGTATGCATGCAGTGGTTGACTCTGATGGTATAAACAAGCAAGTGTAGTATGGGAAGCTGAGAGTTCAGTCTGAGGTTCTTCCCAGTATTGATTATGTGAGGAGGTCTATCAGAAAATCGCTATTGATTTTATCTACACTAATAAAAGACAAACATGCAAATTGACTGTACCTTTGCTACAACTTAAGCCATGCCCACCAGCCAATCAGAATGACTATATGCAAATTAACCCAACCAAGATGGCAGCTGGTAGCCATGGAGTTAGAGCAAGCAGGAGGCTTGGTTGCCCCAATGATGGAGGAAGCTTGCTGTGGTGGGCTCTGACCTCCACTCAAAGCAGCAAAGCTTCAATTAAAGAAGATAAATAAACCCCAGATACCTGCTTTCAGCCAGCCATGGCCACGGAGCTGGAGCTAGCAGGAGGCTTCCCTCCTGCCCATGCTGGCTGGCTCTGAGATCCTCTCAAGGCTACAAAGTTTCAATTATAGAAGGTAAATAAATCCCAGAATAAAAAAAAAGAAAAAAAAGGAGAGGCTGGGGGCTTCCGTCACCTGAAAACAGCCCTCAACCCCTCACCTAGACTGGCCCGGCACCCCGGGGGGGGCCTCCACCCTGAAGGGGGG
>NW_006284337.1:40791-46238 GCF_000327345.1 Myotis davidii | reverse complement strand
GCGCTAAGGATATCCAACTGCACCTTAGGCCTGCTCCCCACTGGCAAGTGGACATCCCCCGAGGGCTGCCAGAGGGAAGTCTAACTGCCACCTTGGGCTCAATCCCCCAGGGAGCGGGCCTAAGCCAGCAGGTGGACATCCTCCAAAGGGTCTCAGACTGCAAGAGGGCACAAGCCGGGCTGAGGGACCCCCCCCTCCAAGTGCACAAATTTTTGTACACAGGGTCTCTAGTATATATATATAATTTTGGAAATGAAATATATCCAGTAATCTGGATATTAGGGTTGTAATGCTATAAAATTTAAATATTTTGAAATAAGCATTTGTCTTCTTAAAAGGAAAATATCCAGTGGAATATATTATATAAACTTTTAGACTAATTTAATGTTAATAATAGGCTGACATGGTCACCTAACTCTACCTTAAGAGTAAGTTTACGTTTAATAAAATGATATAACATCTTCTCCATCAAAACAAACATGTGTGCATACAAAATATATAATTAGCTTAAATAGATTTACATAACATCATATTTAAATTGATATGCAAAATATGATATGTATATTAAAATGATATATGATACATTATGGTAGTTCAAAACTATAATGTTTAGATTCATTATTATGGTAAATAGAATTGTGTAACACTAATACAATTATATATTACTAGAGGCTCAGTGCACCCCCCCCCCCTGCCTACTGGCTTGGTCACCCTCAACTAGCCCCCTTGCCTGCCTGGTTGGCCCACACAGCATGCTGTTCAGTCATTACTGTGATGGATTCCTGGACAATTTGCATATTTCTCTATTATTAGTATAGATAAGTATTGGCATATAGTCCTGTATATCTCTATAAATCTATAAGATACAATACAAATGCTTGATGTAAAGAAGAGAGTACAAAATATTTAATATATATTTATGGTAGAATATTTTGTTAGTCTATTTTTATTCTTTATTTCATTATTAAGTTTTCACTTTTTATGCATAAATATCATGTGGAGTTAATGAACAAAAGCACAGTTGGATTGCTATAGTTGCTACATCAATATTTTAATACATTTAGAGTACACCTGGAAAAAGAGAAAAGAGAAAGAAAGAGAGAGAGAGAGAGAGGAGATAAATGTAGGTTTTTTAAAAATTAAATTTGGGAAATATCTGGGAATTAAAAATATTCTTTTATTTACTTCTGGGTTACCTTTATAAAGGAAATTTAAAGTCAAAAGCTTCCCCACTATCGGAGATAGTCTTTCAAGAGCTTTTTTTTTTTTTTAGTTTTAGTTTTAGTGTTGTTTAAATGCAGTCCATGAATTAATGACCTTTTAAGATCCCTTCTAGGCCTATCTTTCAATTAACATATCTAAAAGAAATAAAGGAGAAATAAGACAGTTTGATCTTAACTTATACATGAAATGTCTTTCTAAAAATGTGTGATATAAATAATTATATACAAAATTATATTTTCTCAGTTATAATTTCACATCTGTGTTTTCCCACCAAGGATATTAGGCCCTAACGTATACACTACACTCAAGCATTCTAACATTCATTTTATAGAGCTGTATATCTTTGTGTATATCCTACATTTCTAAAATGTAAGCTATAAAGGCATTTAGTTTAAATTGTAAGCAATTTTGAACATATGTCCTCTATCATTAAAAGCACACATTCACTCAAAAATCCATTTAAAAATTGGAGAGCCCATTAAGTCCTGCGTTTTGCTAGGCATCATTGCTACAAGGATGTATGTCTCAGTCACTGTCCAGTGAGTGATGTCAGCAAGTTGGAAGCACTAGACCCTCCTTCCCCCACCACACACACCCCAAAAAGCACACAATTCAACAACAATTCCAGGACAAATTCCTGTTTTGAAAAATCCAGAAATTAATTGAAAGGCATCAGCACCCCAGGTGAACCTGAAAACACTCACTGAAACCAGTAAGAAGGTTTTTGGATACCCTCTTGCCACAATCCGTACCCATGACACAGTATCATATGATCAAGACACCCCCTACCCCCAGCTTCTCTCAAGAGAGGAAAAGTGTCAGATTATGCATTTATCTTCTCAACTTTTCCAAGGGTGCTCTGCATAGAACTGGCTTCTGTCTTGCCATATGTATAACTCTGGTGGGTTTAGAACTGTCTAGCCACTAAGGGGAGAATGGAGACAGTGGAATACACTGGTAGACATCATTTATACTCCCCATTGTTCAGCATACTGTGAGTAGATGAAAAATTCCAGCTCTCACTTTCCATCAGGGAGGGAAAGGGTTGATTCATGAGTCTAATGCTGGAATTACTCCAGGTTGGCTAGAAGAACTGGCATCAGTTTTGCCAATCTTAGACCTTTGGCAGCTCCAACATAGCCTAGCCACATGAAGTAGAAAAGAGTCTTTGGCTTGGATGGCAGACATCATAACTCCTCTCCCCAGCTCAGCACAGTCCAATCAGAAAAACAAACAAAAAGCAAAGCTGCCTGTTTCAACCTGAAGAGGGGAAGAATTGATCTGTGTTTCCAAAGCCATAACTTTTCTAGAGATTTCCCAAATAACTGGATTCTATATTGCCTACCTCAGTGCTGATAGGTCATGGCATAATCTAGCTACCTGTGGGAAAGTGAGAATATAAACAAATTTGTGCTAGCAGTTACAATTGACCCTCCCTCAAGGTTCAGCTCAGAGCAGTGGATTTTAAAAATCCAGCTTTAAGCTTCTATCTGAGGAGGAAAAGTGTTGAATGGAATATCCAAAGATTCAATTTGGGGAGGCAGGGCGCAACCAAGAAACTGGATTTATTATCACATTTTCTGGTGAATGTGTAGGATCGGTCATATCATAGATGCATAGGGACAAAAACAACAACAACAACAAACAAACAAATAAACAAACAGAAAATGGGTTGAAATATTATGAACATTTGATAGGTACTGAGAATCTGTGAAAAGATTGGTCAGGGTCTTCTCCTGTACAAGACCAGAACATAAAAAGCAAGAGAGGTGACCACTTTGCATAATGCACAGAAACCAACACAAAGAATTAAAATAACTAGGTATAAATGTCCCAAACAAAGAAACAAGATAAATCTCCAGAAACCAACCCTAATGAAAGAGAGTTATAGGATTTTCCTGACTGATAATTTGAATAGCTGTCATAAAGATGACAGAGGTAAAGAGAGCAACACATTAGCAAAGTGAAAATTTTAACAAAAGGACAAACATATGAAAAAGTATCAAACAAAAATCGTGGAGCTTAAAAACAGTAATTGAACTGAAAAAAAAAATCACTAAAGTATTTCAGCACCAAACTAGATAAAGCAGAATAAAGAAACAGCAAGCTCAAAGTAAGTCACTAGAAATAATACAACAAGAGGTTCAAAAATTTTCAAAGAATAATGAAAAAGTGTGAATAAACTTTAAAGGAATTACAGGTAACTATCAAAAGAACCAATATATACATTATGGGAGTCCTGGGAGAAGAGAGACAAAAAGGATCAAAAAGCATATTCTGAAAACTTTCTAAATCTGGGAAAGCTAATTGGCATTTAGGTTCAATACCAAAGGAGATCCATGTGCGCCCCTCCCGAAGCTGCGCGCTTGGTTGAAGAGGACGACCTTCCCCCGCGAAGAGAGGACCGGTCTTCAGTCAAGGGTATTTGAGTAGCTGCGCTCCCCTGCTAGAACCTCCAAACAAGCTCTCAAGAATACCAATCCACACTGAAGCTAAAAATTCTGTTAATATTCAAATACCAAGGGAGAATATTGAAAGTAGCAAGATAAATATGACCCATCACATACAAGAGGATCCTAATAAGACTACCATTTGGATTTTTCAGCAGAAACCTCTCAGGCTAGAAGGCATTGGAATTATATGCTCAAAGTTATGCTCAAAGAGTGGCCACTAATATTACTATTCTTAACAAAACTCTCCTTAAGAAATATAGAAGAAATAAAAATTTTCCCTGAAAAACAAAAGAAGAGGGAGTTTATCACCACTAGATGTGCCAAGATATTCTAAAGTGAATTTTTCAATTTGAAACCAAAGGAAACAAAACAGCAGTATAATAGCATAAAGTATGAAACTCATTGTTATAGGTAAATATATGCATATGCATAATTCTGTTTTACTGTAATGGTGTTAAGTAAAAAATATATTTCTACTATAATAAAAGTTGAAAAAATATAATTTAAAAGCTACAAATTGTTACATTATACAAAATAACAAGATATGCAAATTATGACAACAATAACATAAAATGTGGGGGGTAGTAGAGAGTTGTTTTATGCAAATGACCTTAAGTTGATATCAGTTTAAAATAAAGTGTGATAACTTTAAGACATTATATGTTAGCCCCAAATTAACACAAAAATATGTATGTAAAAGTTATACAAAAGCAAGAAAGAAATGACTAAAACTGTATCAATACAAACAAACAAAAAATACAAAGAAGAACAACAAGGGAAGAAAATACCAATTAAAGAACTAAAACATGAGCAGAAAACAATTGTAAAGTAGCAATAGTATATCCTATCCTATTAATAATTACCTTAGATATGTGTGGATTAAATTCCTCAATCAAAAGACAAAAAAAAATGGCTGAATGGATAAAAAATAAGTCCTACCTAGATACCATCCATAAGAAAGTCACATTATACTTAATGGTAAAAATTTAAAAGATTTCCCTCTGAGATCAAGAACAAGGAAAAGATGCCCACTTCCACCACTTTCACTTAACAAAGAGCTGGAAGACTTAGAGCAATTAGGACATTTTAAAAATGCATTCAAATCAGAAAGAAAGAAGTATAATTGTCCAGTTTTTAAGTTACATGATTTTGTATACACATAACTCCAAATACTCCATAAAAACTTTTATAACAATAACAGTATATAATCTAATAAAAGAGAAACATGCAAATTGACTGTACCTCCACTACACCCACCAGCCACGCCCACAAGCCAATCAGGAGTGAATATTCAAATTAACCCAACTAAGCTAGTGGTTAATTTGCATACTAGGCAGCAGTGGCTTGGGTACAGGAAACATCATAGGGCACCCAGGTCACTCTGAGGTAGGCCCTGAGTCAGGGGGCTCCTGGGCAGGGCCTGAGCCTGCAATCAGAGCTGAAGGGGTTCCTGCCCAGGCCTAAGGCTTGGCCAGAGGCTTAAGGCCTGGGCAGGGGTGGAGCTGTTGATCGCATGGGGCTGGAGGTCCCCTGCCCAGGCCTAAAGCCCTTCTGTTCTGGGCAGGGGACCCCCAGCTCACTCTGATAGCAGGCTCCAATCAGGAGTGAATATTCAAATTAACCCAACTAAGCTAGTGGTTAATTTGCATACTAGGCAGCAGTGGCTTGGGTACAGGAAACATCATAGGGCACCCAGGTCACTCTGAGGTAGGCCCTGAGTCAGGGGGCTCCTGGGCAGGGCCTGAGCCTGCAATCAGAGCTGCAGGGGGT
>NW_006284337.1:40168-40664 GCF_000327345.1 Myotis davidii | reverse complement strand
CTGGGCAGGGGACCCCCAGCTCACTCTGATAGCAGGCTCCACCCCTGCCCAGGCCTAATGCCCTGGCCAGAGGCCTGAGGCCTGGGCAAGGGTGGAGCTGGTGATCGCACGGGGCTGGGGGTCCCCTGCCCAGGCCTAACACCCTGGACAGAGGCCTGAGCCCTGGGCAGGGGTGGAGCCTGTGATCTCACGGGGCTGGGGGTCTCCTGCCCAGGCCTAAAACCCCTCTGGCCTTGGCAGGGGCAGAGCCTGTGATCAGAGAAGGCTGGAGTTCCCCTGCCCAGGCCTAATGCCTGGCCAGAGGCCTTAGGCCTAGGCAGAGGCTGAGCTGGGGATCGGTGTGAACTACAGAAGAAACACCTTTTCTGACGATCATTGGCTAAGCTTCCTATACGGACCTGGGCAGGGCCTGAGCCTGCAATCAGAGCTGAAGGGGTTCCTGCCCAGGCCTAAGGCTTGGCCAGAGGCTTAAGGCCTGGGCAGGGGTGGAGCTGTT
>NW_006284337.1:38101-39649 GCF_000327345.1 Myotis davidii | reverse complement strand
AGAAATGTCATATCCTGCCCTAGCTGGTTTGGCACAGTAAATAATGCCTCGGCCTGCCCACCGCAGGGTCTGGGAGTTTACAAAACAAAATTAAATATGAAACTGCCATTTGACCCAGTGATTCCACGTCTAAGAATATATCATAAGAAAACAGAAACACCAATCAGAAAAAAATTGCACTGCATATTATAGCAGTGCAATTTACAATAGCTAAGATCTGGAAACAACCCAAGTGCCCATCTGGAGACCAGTGGATAAAAAAACTGTGGTATATTTACTAGTACACCATGAAACATCACGCATCAGTAAAAAGAAGGATCTCTTACCCTTTGAGGCAGCATGGAGGGACCTGGAGAATATTATGCTAAGTGAAATAAGCCAATCAAAGAAAGACAAGTATCATATGATCTCATTAATATGTGGAATCTAATGAACAAAATAAACTGATGACCAAAATAGATCCAGAGACATAGAAGCATGCTATGAGCTGTTGAATCTCAGAGGGAAGGTGGAGGATGGTGAGTGGGTGGGATAAGGTCAACCAAGGAACTTGTATTCATATATGCCTAACTCAGGGACATAGACAATAGGGTGATGGAGGCCTGGAGTGAGGTGTGGTACTGAGGGTAGAATGGGTCAATGGGGGAAGAAGGAGAACATATGTAATATTTTCTATCTCTGATGTTTCTATCTCTCACTTCCTCTTCTTTCCTATTTTTATCCATTCATTAGTCAATGGGCATTTAGATTTTCTCCACATCTTGGCTCTTGTGAATAGTACTCTTTGAGATCATAATATCAATTATTTTAGATATATATCCAACAGTGGGTTTGCTGGATTATATGATGATTCTATTTTTAGCTTTTTCCCATAGTAGCTGTACCACTTTATAATCTTACCAAGAGTGTACAAGGGTTCTAATTTCTTTGCATCTTTATCAGCCTTTCATGCCTTTTTTCTTATGATGGCCATCTTGTCAGATGTAAGGTGATATCTCCTTATAGCTGTGATTTGCATTTTCTTGTTGGTTTAGTGATGTATCATATACCTGTTCACCATTTGCATGTCTTCTTTCAATAAATGCCTATTCAAGCCCTTAGTCCAATTTCTACAGTGGTTAATTTTTTCGTGTGTGTGTGTGTGTGTGTGTGTGTGTATTTTTTTTCTATTGACTTGTAAGACTTGCTTATGTATTTTAAAGATTAACCTCTTATCAAATATATGGATTACAAATATTGTCTGCTAGTCTTTAGGTTTCCTTTCTACTGTGTGGATTGTAAACTTTGCTGTGCAGAATCCTTTTAGTTTGTTGTAGTACCACATTTTATTTTTTTTAGATCTTTACCATTGAAAATATTACATATGTTCTCCTTCTTCCCCCATTGACCCATTCTACCCTCAGTACCACACCTCACTCCAGGCCTCCATCACCCTATTGTCTATGTCCCTGAGTTAGGCATATATGAATACAAGTTCCTTGGTTGACCTTATCCCACCCACTCACCATCCTCCACCTTCCCTCTGAGATTCAACAGCTCATTCCATGC
>NW_006284337.1:32941-35535 GCF_000327345.1 Myotis davidii | reverse complement strand
TTTACAGAGAGGAAGGGAGAGGGATAGAGAGTTAGAAACATCAATGAGAGAGAAACATTGATCAGCTGCCTCCTGCACACCCTCTATTGGGGATGTGCCCGCAACCAAGGTACATGACCTTGGCTGGAATCAAACCCAGAACCATTCAGTCTGCAGGCCGATGCTCTATCTACTGAACCAAACTGGTTAGGGCCCAGTTTCATTTTCAATGTCTTCTATAACTTTTATAGTTAACTTAATTATTTTTAAATTTTAAACAAATAGTAGCAGTTAAAATTGGAAGCTATTTTGTGATAATGGAATCAGCAATGGGCAGGGTACAAGAGGATGTGTATTTTCATTCTGTTTAGAGTACTGTGAGACCTTGGGGTAGTCACTTCATGCAAGTGGTTTTTATTAATTCTTCACTTACCAGACAATCTATATATGTAAAAGGCTAAGTATCCATCTGTCCAACCAGTAGCTAAGACACTCACTGACCACCAGGGGGCAGACACTCAATGCAGGAGCTGTCATGAGGCACACTGGCCATTTAAAAATAAATGGCACCACAGACCTGGTGTGGACAAACCAACATTCGGCTTTCCCCAAGCACAGGTCCCACTACCATCCTGGAGCCCACCAAATAAGAGCCAATGTTGCCAAGACCCCATGGTGCAAAAGGCGGCCCACAGCCCAGCCCAGCTCAGAAATGGTTGCTGTGGGCACCAGATAATGATGTTGCATAGCAATGCCTGGCTTCCTCTCCCTAGCGACTAGCCTCCTTGTAGTTTCTTCAGCCCAGGAACTGGACTTGCTTTATTGCCAGTAGAGCTGTCCATAGTATTTTTTAACAATCAAGAGATCAGATTTAATGTATTGAAAACACATGAAGGAGCTGCCCTTATTTTACTCCACATCTATTCTACATCATCTTGTCTATGACTTCTTATTTCTAAAACATGACTCCAATTTTGTCACTCTTATTTGTTCAAATGCTCAATTTTTTTAAAAGATATTGAGTTAGACTAATATTCAAAAATAGTAATCATGTAGTCTCCACAGACCTTTCTAAGTAACTTTCTACAACAATCCTATCCATATACTCTTGTGTTCTATCTAAGCTAAAGATCTGGCTGGGTCACTGCTCTCCAAATATCCTGGATTACCTGGATTACTCCTGTGAGTTTATGATATCTCTTCTGCTTGGAATTTCTAATTCATAATTCTTATCTGAAAGTTGTTTTTTGGTCAAAATACTATCTATTCCTCAAATCCCTCTTACAGTCTCTCACTCATGACATAATTTCCTTTCAATGTGCACTAATCTGTGCATAAGGACACTAGTGTTGCATGAAATACAAGTTGCAAAAGGCCTAATTACAATAAAACTTCCATATTTGATATATCTGGGAAATGCTACACTATATTTTATCTTGGAGTGTCAGAAGCACTCTAGTACTTTAGAGGCTCTGAGGAAATGTAAAGGGAAATTTTTTAAAAGCAAACAAGAATTTTTTTAACTTTGATTTTAAATTTTCTAAATTCGACAAAAGAATTACTTCTTCTGTAAAAGATCCATTTTAATCCAGTAGAAGTGTTTTCAGTAACACCTACTTGAGATAACTTTAGCCTATATGATCTCTGTTCTGTTAACATTTCTTATATAAGAAGATAATTACATTTTTAAAACAAGGGCATATGAGGTTACAAAGCACACTGGTAAAATATAGCATATGTAACTTAATTTTCATTAATACTTTATAAATACATACATTCTTTATATTTGTGATTACCTAATTATGCCAATAATCTAGTAATTATTGCACATGATAGGCTTTTTATTATTGAATGTCTTTGAGAATGCCATTGCTCTATTTGAAATGTGAAGGCAACAACTGCAAAGTTAACAAATACCCATGATTGTTTGTGAGTTACAAACTGTTTCATCGAGAATTTTAACTGTATTATTAATTATATTATTAAGAAATTTAAGAGAAAACATAGCTGTTGCATGTGTAGGAACCCTAATCAGAGTACACTGTATGTTCAAGGTAAACTTTCCATATGCAGGTGCAAAAGCAAGGACACAGTAATCTTTCTGTATGCAGCAGGCCTGCCCTTCTATAACCCCAAGGATTGGTGTCGCTATTTGGAAAGAAACCTCTTTTCTCTAAGTTACTGTAAAGATGTGTTACTGACCAGCCATCGCGTGGCTTGGGTATGGCTCCTGCGTTTACTACTGTGTTTGCAATGGCTGCTATGTTAGCAGCGGCTACTGTGTGAGGCTCCTTTGAAGAAAGGCTTTGTCTGATGGCTACTTAGTAGCAATGGCTACTTAGACGATAATAAAGTCTCTCTTACAGGCCTATGAGCCTAGACTTCTCACATCTTCTCCATCCACTACCCAGCATCCATAAAGGTCTAGTCCTGGCAGGGGAACTGAGGCCCCACAGTTGGCACAGTTGAGCAGAATCAAGGAGTAAGTACTCCCACAATTGGCGCTGTGAGCAGGATCAAGGAAGAACTTATTCCAACAATTGGCGCAGCGAGCGAGCAGGGTCCAGGAGAGTGCGGAGGATTCAGGAGTAAGGACTCCAACACCCTCCTTTCAA
>NW_006284337.1:28091-29175 GCF_000327345.1 Myotis davidii | reverse complement strand
GATCTCCTTTCCCCCCATTGATCTCTCCCCAGCCACTCCCACCCCACAGCACATGACATCACCCCCCCTAGTGTCTATGTCCATTAGTTATGCTTATATGCATGCATACAAGTCCTTTGTTTGATCTCTTACCCCCACTCCCCGCCTTCCCTCTGTTTGATGCTTCTCTGTCTCTGGTTTTGTTTTTTTCATCTGTTTATGTTGTTCATTATAGTCTGCAAATGAGTGAGATCATGTGGTATTTATCTTTTTCTGACTGGCTTATTACTCTTAGCATAATGCTCTCTAGTTCCATCCATGCTGTTGCAAATGGTAACAATTCCTTCTTTTTTATAGCAGTGTAGCATTCCATTGTGTAGATGTACCACAGTTTTCTAATCCATTCATCTGCTGATGGGCTTAGGCTGTTCTGATGGGCACTTAGGCTGTTTCCAAATCTTAGCTATGGTAAATTATCCTGCTATGAACATAGGGGTGCATACATATATCCTTTCTGTTTGGTGTTTCTAATTTCTTAGGATATATTCCTAGAAGTGAGATCACTGGGTCAAATGGGAGTTCCATATTTAGTTTTTTGAGGAAACTCCATACTGTTCTCTACAGTGGCTGCACCAATCATGAAGTTTTTTCAGTTCTCTCAGCAGAAAGTAATCTGTCCTTCCCAATGTGAGGGCCATCTTAAACCAGCTAGCTGCTGGTTGTCTGCCAGTTGAGTGAGGCCAATTCCAGGAGAACCACCCTATCAACATAAAACATTTTTGAGAAATAATAAATGATTGTTCAGCGATTGTATGGTATGGACTGCACAGGCATACCTTTCTATAACCCAAATACTGATATCACTATTTGTCAAGAGGTCTCTTTGGTCTGAGTTGGTATAAAGATGTGTTACTGACCAGCCGGTATGGGACTACTTTATGTGACAACTTTGTTAGCAACTGCTTCGTGAGGCTACTTAGAAGAACTGTTTTTTCTGATGGCTTTTGTTAGCAATGGCTACTAGGTCTGCAATAAAGTTTCTCTATCATGCCTACAACTTCTCATACCTTCTCCACCTAATACCCGGCATCCACAGACATCTAGT
>NW_006284337.1:21524-23418 GCF_000327345.1 Myotis davidii | reverse complement strand
CACTGTCCCTCAGACCATTGGAGGGCCGGACTATAGTTTAAAAAAAAAAAAACTATGAACAAACTCCTATGCACACTGCACATATCTTATTTTGAAGTAAAAAAATAAAATGGGAACAAATACAATATTTGTATTTGCATGTGGCCCGCGGGCCGTAGTTTGAGGACCCCTGCATTAAGGTATTAGATTTTTGAGGTGGTTTGTTATTGAACGATAAATAATAGACTTCACATACGTTTTAGTCAGTAAATTAACCTTTGTCTTTAAGAAAAAGTGTATGAGAATGCCTTTATGACCTGCCTGTGAAACTAGAGCTAATGCACATGACTTTGCATTAAAAAAAAACCACATTAAAACCTAGCAATTTATTTGTTAGCATATTTTTATGTATCACTATCCATTTTAGCTTTCTTCTAGTGTACAGAAGCTGGAAAGCTAAAAACTGTATTTTCAGACCACTTCAAGCTAAAATTATATTAGTAAATTAGATACTGACCATTATATGCTGTCTATGAAATGTAGAAAGAGAGAATGAGTCAGGGGACATTTATATGCTGATTGGGTTATTGCCACTGGCAATCAAATTTTTGAAATTTTAAGCTCCTGGCAGGGGAACTGAGGCCCCACAGTTGGCATAGTTGAGCAGCATTCAAGAGTAAGTACTTCAACATCATGGTAACTCTATTCTGTGTTAAATGTTAGCTCCAGGCATTTTCACTACCTAATTGCTGAAATGTGATTATGGTGAACTCTGTTCTTATCAAATTTGATTTACAGAGCCTTGGCAGTGGTTACTCCATGTGGCATTGCTGACTCTGGGTCTTTAAGTATTAGTCACAGTTGTGTATCTCATAGCATCTTTACATTATTTCAAATAACCCAATTGTCTGTTTCAAGTACATTCTGTCCAAAACATCTTTGCTATGTATTATTTTGTGTATATTCTCAGACATCTGTGAGAGAAAAGCCACTCTGATTCAGAGTTTAAAGTATTAAATCAGGTAAGTTTGTTGTTTGCTAAACCACAAATTAAATTCATTATCTCCTAAGCCACCCAAGATTGCCCACTAGTATCTAGTTTTTCAGAGTATATTAAACAATTTATAAATTGATATTAACACTTTTCAGCTAGACAGGTATCATTTTGTGTACTGAAACAGTAATAAATTATAAGTTAATTTGTTTTTCAAGAGTGCTTTATTTTGTTTTCATGTATAGCATAGGCATTGAAAGTACCTGGTTCAATATTTTCTAAAGTTCACACTTTTATTCTATTTGTAATTTGGTGTTCTGCAGGCACTAAAAGGCAGTGACATTCAAGCAGAAAATCTTTAAAGGAAAACAATCTTCCTCAGCTCATTGACCTTTCTCTCATTTGATAAGCATTTAGACATTTTAGATTCTGAAGGTCAAAAACAAATCTTTTGTATTTATGGTTAGTCTAACTACATGTGCAATTCCAATAATCTGTTAAAAATGTGTTTTTCCTCTACCAACAGAAAGTGTTTCTAAATAAATTCTCATTTTCTTTTATTTTTATGATACAATCAATTAATGAATCCAAATAAATTAACTTGTATCATTTATTTGCATAATTAACATTTCATATCAATGACTAATGTATTGTGATAAAAGGGCATTTTCTCTACAGTCTTTTTTTTTACTTGCTGTAAAACTCATATTGGTTGGATATTTAAGTTGTAATTACTTCAGAATGTCACCATATAATTTTGAATGTATTCATATGTTAATACTGTAGGTTTTTATATCTCTCTCTTTACATAGATACATATGACTGTGTATCTATCTTTATTCATCTAATCTATAATCATATTTTTAAGAGATCAGATTTTATTTTTAAATTTCTTATTACAAAGGTTATATTACATATGTA
>NW_006284337.1:6847-16794 GCF_000327345.1 Myotis davidii | reverse complement strand
AGAGATACTGACCATTATACTCTGTCTATGAAATGTAGAAAGAGAGAATGAGTCAGGGGACATTTATATGCTGATTGGGTTATTGCCACTGGCAATCAAATTTTTGAAATTTTAAGCTTCATTATGTGTGTGTGTGTGTGTGTGTGTGTGTGTGTGTGTGTGTTTGTGTGTGTTCTGCATTCCAGTTCATAATCACCAGCTAATGGATTTGAGAAGCATTTATGGTGAGAAATGACTGCTTGATGCTTCTTGGATTAGTGCTAATTTGGTGTTATCTTGAAGTTAACAGTTTTTAAAGTATCTTCTTAACTGCCACTTTCATAATTGTGTCAGAGGTAGCAGCTCCCCTGATGGACACTTAGTGATTTTTATTGGAAATGCTATTAAATAGGAACCAATATTCTTCAGATCTATTTATAAACTGTAAGGCATACAAAAGTTTTATGGGGTACAATCAGATATATAAGTTGCCAAAAATATTTCTGTTTGCTATACAGTTGCACTTTTACTGTGATTGACCAAATGGTAAGGACACATGAGTTCTTTTGAGTTAGCTTTATTTTAGGGTCAATATGAAGTACCACTTGGGTTTACTGGAATGCTTCATTACAGTTAAACATTTGAAAACATACTAAATTACACATTTCTATAAGCTGGATTTATTATGTGCTCTGGCACTCTTCTAACACTTAACATTGTTTATTACATTTAACCCTCACAACTTTAAAAGAAAGGAATTGTTACTATTCTCAATATGCATATGAAGAAATTGAGGTTTAATGAGTTAAATATCCACAGACTACCATTATGTTAAGCAGAACATATACCAGAAATCTAAAGCTGGATTTATTATGTGCTCTGGCTAAAAAATTAGGCAAAGAAGAGAAATCTAGGTTTAAGGACTTAAATATCCACAGGTATATAGTTAAATAATTATTGAATCTAGAATTCAAAACTAACGCTGCACTATCAGAATTCATGAATCAACAGACTGCCATTATGTTAAGCAGAACATATACCAGAAATATGAAGGGGCAGATATTTCATAGGGGCTGCATGATATAGCAATTGAAGCAAATAATACAATTATTATATTTTTAATTTAAGTTTCACCATTCATTAGCTCTATGGCCTTGACTAAGTTGCTTACTTTTCTCTGTGCCTCAATCTATCCTATATAATAAAGAGGTAATATGCAAATTGCATATCCTCACATCATAAGATGGCTGCCCCCAC
The DNA here is from genome assembly GCF_000327345.1 of Myotis davidii. NCBI lineage: Eukaryota > Metazoa > Chordata > Mammalia > Chiroptera > Vespertilionidae > Myotis > Myotis davidii. Next base: position 15,558 of record NW_006284337.1, on the reverse strand, counting down.
GTTGTCACAAGATGGCCAGCAGGGGAGGGCAGTTGGGGGGGACCAGGCCTGCAGGGGAGGGCAGTTGGGGGCCATCAGGCCAGCAGGGAAGCAGTTCGGTGTCAATTGGGCCAGCAGGCTGAAGCAGTTAGGGGGTCTCTCTAAAAAATCAATAAAAGGATCCTATATAATAAAGAGGTGATATGCAAATTGACCCTCACAACCTTGCATCACAAAATGGCCACCCCCACATCCTCACAAGATGCCCACCCCATGTCATCACAAGATGGACACCCCCACATTGTCACAAGATGGCTGGCAGGGGAGGGCAGTTGGGGATGACCAGGCCGGCAGGGGAGGGCAGTTTGGGGCAATCGGGCCAGCAGGGGAGCAGTTAGACGTCAATCAGGCTGGCAGGGGAGTGGTTAGGGGGTAATCAGGCTGGCAGGCAGGCGAGTGGTTGGGAGCCAGCAGTCCTGGATTGTGAGAGGGCAGTCGGACATACTTCAAGTGGTCCCAGATTGGAAAGGGTGCAGACTGGGCTGAGGGGACCTCTCTTCCCCATGCATGGATTTTGTGCACTGGGCCTCTAGTTTCTTCATAAATAACATAGGAATAACACTTAAAATTGTCCCAGAATATATCATAGAATTGTGTGAATATCTATACATGAAACAACTTCCAAAATATTTGTTTCTTCTCCTTTGCCCATTTCTTAAGGTACATAAAAATGTATGATAAAATACACATAATGTAAAATTTATAATCTTAACCAGTTTCAGGTATAGACTGCAGTGGTATTGCATGGACTGCCATCTATCTTCAGAACTCTTTTAATCTTGCAAAATTGAAACTCTGTAACCATAAAAAGCAATTCTCCATTCCTGGGTCTCCTTAGCCCCAGCAACAACTATTCCACTTTCGTCCTGTTTGACTTAGACTAATCCAGGAACCACATATGAGTAGAATCATACAGTATTTGTCTCTTTGTTGTTGTTGTTAATCCTCACTAGAGAATATTTTTTCAACTGATTTCTAGAGAGAGTGGAAGGGAAGGAGAGATGGAGAGATAGAGAAACATTGATGTGAAAGAGACACCTATTGGTCACCTCCCTCACATGCCCTTACCAGGCTTGATTGAGCCTGAAGCACAGATATATGCCCTTAACCTTTTGTGCATGGGCAGATACTCTAAGCAAATAGTAACACAGGCCATGCTATTTTGACACATGCAACAACATGGATGAACCTTGAGGACATTATGCTAAGTTGAAATAAGCTACTAAAAAACTTTCATGGTAAAACATATCAAGAAAACTTCATTATATTAAATTTTTCAATAAGTTCTTGGATATGACACCAAAGCCAGAAAACAAAAGTTACCACCCAGAATGGGAGAGAATATTTGTATTTTTCTTATATGCCCAATGACAACTACTCATGTCTTCTTCATCTACTACCCAGTGTCCACAGGGGTACAGCCCTTGACAGAGAAGGACCTGTGCTCCCACACTTGTTATTTGTAGATCTTCTTGGATTAATGTGTTTTCAAGTCCTTTGCTCATTTTAATTAAGATTCCCATTTCTTTGTTGTTGTTGCATTCTATATATTTCATGAAATACAAATATTTTCACCCACTCTGGGTGGTAACTCTTGATTTTGTTGTGTCTTTTGATGTAAAGAAGTTACTAAATTTAGATGTATTTCAATTTATCTACTCTTTCTTTTGGTTTCTGGGCTTATAATGAACCTTTGTTGATATGTTTTATCATGAAAGTTTCATAGTTTTAGCTCTTATATTTAAATATTTTATTCTTTTAAAGTTAATTTTTACATAATGTAAATTCAGGGTCTAACTTCATTCATTTTTGCAAGTGGCTCTCCAGATTTCCAAACACCTTTTTCTCCTAAATATATTTTTATTGATTGTAGAGAGGAAAGAAGAGGGAGTGATAGAAACATCAATGATGAGAAAGAATCATTGATCAGCTGCTTTCTGCATACTCCCAACTGGGGACTGAGCCTGCAACCCAGGCATGTATCCTTGACAGGAAGTGAAACCAGGACCCTTCAGTCTGCAGGCCGATGCACTATCCACTGAGCCAAATCAGCCAGGGCTCCCAACACTTTTTGATGAAAGTGCTGTCCTTTCTGTACCAAATGGTCTTGACACTGCAGCCAAAAATAATTTGATCTTATTGGTGAAAGTTTATTTCTGGGCTCTGTATTTTATTTTAATGGTCTTAATAAAAGTATTGCATGGTTTAAATTATAGTACCTTCATAATAAGTTTTGAAATCAGGAAGTGTGAGACCCTCAACGTTTTTCTTCTTTTTCAAGATTTTTAGCTATTCAAAGTCTCTCGATATTCCATACTTAGAATGGATTTTTTTTATTTCTATAAAAACATCTTTTATAGGGATTGCATTGAATCTTTAGATGGTTTATATAATATTGTTATTTTAACAACATTAATTTTTCTAATAAATCAAAATGTCATGTTTTTCCATTTATTTGTGTCTTCTCCAATTTATTTAAGCAATGTTCTATAATTCTTAGTGTACAAATCTTTACTTCCCTGGTTAAGCTTATACTTAAGTATTTATGGGTTTTGTTATTTTCAATAGAATTGTTTTCTTAATTTATTTTTGGAATGTTCATTGTTAGTATATACAAAGTCAACTGATTTTTATGTATTGATTTTGAATACTGAAACTTTGCTGAATTCATTTTTTGGTCTATCCATTTTAAATAGAATCTTTAGTGTTTTCTAGATATGAAATTATATAATCTGCAAACAGAAATAATTTTAACTTTATTTCTGATTTGGATTTTTTTAAATTTCTCTTCCTAGCCTAATTTATTTAGCTAGAACTTGTTGGATAGAAGTGGTGAAAGTGGACATTTTTGTCTTGCTCCTGATTTTGAAAAGAAGCTTCAGTTCAATATTTTATCATTGAGTATGTTCTAAAATGTTGGCTATTCATATATGGCCTGTCCTATGTTGAGTTACTTTTATTCTATAACTAGTTTGTCAGATATTTTTAGCATGAGAGCCTGTAAATTTTGTCAAATGTGTTTCTGCAGCAATTGAAATGTTCATGATTTTTTCTCCATTTTTTCTGTATATGTGATGTTTTATATTGATTAACTTTCATATGTTGTTCTATGCATGCATTACAGTAATAAATCCCACTGGATAATGGCATATAGTTCTTTGAATGTGCTGGTGAATTCTATTTGATACTGCTTTTTTGAGGATTTTTGCATCATTATTTATTATGGATATTGGTCTGTAGCTTTTGACATTGTTGTTTTGTGGTTTCCTTGTCTGGTTTGATATCAGGATAATTCTGGCCTCATTTAATGACTTTGGAAGTTTTTTCTACTAGTTTTTGGAATAGTTTGAGGAGGCTTTCTATTAATTCTTCTTTAAATGTTTGGTTGAGTTCACCATTGATGGATCTGGCTCTGAACTCTCTTTGTTAGAAGGTTTTTGATTACTGATTTAATCCTCCTACTAGGAATAGATTTGTTCTTAGTTTCTATTTCTTTATGCTCCAGTCTTGATAGGTTGTGCAATTTTTGCAAATCTGTCCATTTCATCTTCAATGTCCAATTTGCTGATGTTCAATTACTCATAGTACTCTCATAATAATTTTGTTTATGTAAAACTAGTTGTAATGTCAACTCTTTTATTTCTGATTTTTAGATATTTGAGTCTTATTTTCTAAATCAATCTAGTTAATAGTTTGTCAGTTTTATTAATCTTTTTGAATAAGTTATTCTTAATTTTGTTAATTATTTCTATTGTTTTATTGTACTCTATTTTGTTTTATCTGCATATGATTTTTTATATTTTATTCTTTCTACTACCTTTGAGTTTACTTTGTATTTTTTCCTAGTTACAGAGGTATAAATTTATGTTGTTGATTTGAAACCTTCCTTTTCTTTAATGTCAGCATTTATTGCTATACATTTCTCTTAGCACTGCTTTTGCTGCATCTCATATGTTTTGTTATGCTGTGTTTTCTTTTTCATTTATCTTAAGATATTTTCTAATTTCTCCTGTGATTTATTATGTGGCCCATTGGTTATTTTACTGTGTATTTTTATCCATTTACTAGTGAATTTTCCAGTTTCAATTTTGTTGTTGACTTCATTTTCATTCCATTGTGATTGGAAAATATAAGGTCTATTATTTTAATCCTTTTGAATTTATCAAGTATTGTTTTGTGGCCTAACATATGGTGTATTCTGGAGACTGTTCCATGCTCAAGTGAACAAGATATGTATTCTGCTGTTGTTGGGTGTAGTGCTCTATATATGTCTTTGGGGTGCAATTGAAATATATAGTGCTATTCAATTCCTTTATTCTGTTATTGGTATTTTTCTATTTACTATTAAAAGTGGGAAAAGGAAGTTAGCAAGATAGCAGAGTGAGAGATCTCAGCCTACATCCACTTAACAAGTAAACAAACAAACAAACAAAAAACAAGTAATCACAATGGAAAATAGGTCTGAGAGATTTCAGAAGTCCACATAAAAAACGTAAACCACATTATGAAGCAAAAACAAACAAACAAAAAACACCTTGGAATAACTGCACAAAAAGGGGACAAAGATTAGTTTCATTTTCCTTACGTCATGCGTATTCCCCTGGTGTTGTTCAGTGCAAGAGGGTACTCCCTGGCCTATGAGTTCCCCTCTCAGGGAAAAGAAAATGAGGGTGAGTTTCCAGCTCCATCAGCCTTTTGGTATACTGCATGAAGAATCCACTTTAGTTTTACCTCACTCAGATCTTTGGAGACACTTGCAGAGCTCAGATATCTGGAGACAGCTACATACAATGAAGAGAGGCAGGAACTACCGATATCAAACACACAGCAGGGGTGGCCTTAGTCCCCAGTATCCTACTCTGTAGAGAACCACAGAAGCTTCTCACACTGGACCCTTCCACAGCTTTCACCACTAGGGACCACATAGTGTTTGTTGTTGCAGATTCCAATGGCCTGCTCTGCACAGGTCATCAACTATTTTCACCACTGTAAAAGCAATAGCCAATACAACTGCCATAGTTGCACTGTACCTTAATCTGATGAGGGTTGCACAGGTTTTCAACTTTGCAGACTTCAGCCTCCTGAGTCCCTCTCTGCCCCCAAACCCTCCTGGAGCCAGGCTGGCTAACACTGCTGCAGAAACACCAGCCCCAGGACCCACTGTAACCACCACTTATATGTGTACAGTTGGCCCAAATCCTTGGAGCTGTGTGCATCAAGGCTCCTTTCCCCAGTTCCCATAGCTGCAAAGGTACATGCCACCAAACTTGGCCCTTGTAGCCATGAACACATGAGGCCAGCTTCAACTGTAGTGTACATGTCCAAATCTAGCCTCTGTGGCCATATGTGCATGCCACTGATCTGGCACTCATAGATGAGCTTGTGCATGCAGCCAGCCACAACTTTCTTTGCCAGCCTCCACTGCCACATTTGTACCCACAGCCAACTCCTGCAGGTATAGCTTATGCACTGCAAGTCATGGTTTCTACAGCTGCATATTCCTCCACAGCTGGCCCAATCCAGATTACTGGTTGCATTAATTTATGCACTTCCTTGGTTGACACCTACTCTGTGTGAGTGCACGTTGCCAGCTCTGGTCCCAGCAACTATATATGAATCTGCAGTTGGCTCTGGCTCCTGATGTAGCCCCAGTCTCACCACTGTGAGTGTGCCTGAAATAAGCCCCTTCTGAGACACATATGCCTGCAGCTGTCCCCAACAGTTAATCAAATGCACAATGCTGGCCCCAGCCACCACTGCTGCCTGCACCAGTTCTTAACTACTGGACCTGCAGACACTGCTGAGAACCTCAACAGCCCATGAAACTACCTCAAATTTCCTGCAGCTGTCATTGCCAAGGAACATGTAGTTGCTGAAACTGCAGAACCCAGCTGCCTGAGCTCACATCATCTATGCTCCTTCAGACGCATAGTCACAACACACACTGTACTTGGTAATCCATGTCACCAGAATCAGGACTGCAGCACGCTACTATGTATCCTTACATACAGGCAAAGGTCTTTATTTACTAACACCAATCTTTAAAGTCTGGATGAGGTGACTACTTATTCACACGTGGAGACACTTATGCAAGGCTACAGGGATTACAAAGATTCAAAGAAACATGACATCACCAAAGGAGCACAATAAACTTCCAGCAATTAGCCTCAAAGAAATGCAAATCCGCCAATTGCCTGAGAAAATATTTAAAATAATGGTTCTAAAGAACCTCAGTAAGCTACAAGAGAACACAGATAAACACTTGATTAAAATAAAGAAAACACTTAAGGAACAAATGAGAAGTTCAACAAAGAGACAGAAATTAATTAAAAGGAACCAAATATAAATTTTAGAGCTAAAGAATATAATGAATGAATTGAAAAAATGCAAAAAGGTCTTTAATAGCTGACTCAACCGATCAGATGAAGGAATCATCGAACTTAAAGTTAGGAATTTAAAATTATCCCTTTAAAAAGAAATCTTATTTAGAGAAAGAAAATCATGAAAACTTCTCAAGTCTGTGGAGAAATATGAACATCCAGTATATAAAACTTTAAAGAGCTTCTTTGAGGTTCAACCCAAAGAAAGCTTCACCAAAACACTATAATAAAATCATTAAAGAGAAAAATAATAATTGGGAGAGCAGCAAGGAAAAAAGAGCTTACATACAAGAGTACCCACACTAAGGCTATCAGCACAATTTTTAGCAGAAATCCTGCAGTCCAAGAGAGAATGGGTTAATACATTTAAAGTGTGGGAAGAAAAAAAATACTGCCCACTGGAATATTTTATTCAGAAAAGCTGCCCTTTAGAAAGGTTAGAGAAGGTAAGACATCCTCAGACAAACAAAAAGTGAAGGAGTTATCATCATTATACCTTCCATATAAAAATGATAAATGGAGTTCTTTAAGTGGAAATAAAAGCACATAATTAATAATATGAAAATATATGACAATACAAAATTCACGTGTAAATGCAATTATATAGTCAAATTTAGGCTATTTTCACTTATAACTTGAATATAAAGTTAAAAATAAAATTATTATAAATATTTTAATGGCTACATAATATAAAATATGTAAATTGTAACATTAAAGCATAAAATAGGGGGAGAGGGAGTAAAATTGTAGCGATTTTGTATGCAATAGAAGTTAAGTGGTTATTAGCTTAAAAAAACCATGTTTTATGTAATTCTCATAGAAACCACCAATAATTATAACAAATGCAAGTCAATAATAAAATTCTCCAATCAAAAGACACACAATGGCTGAATATATTTTAAAAATACCTATAATATATTAACTTCAGCCTTAAAGACACAAAATGAATGAAAGTGAAAGGATTGAAAAATATATCATTGAACTGGAAACCAAAAGAGAATTGGTAGCTATACTTATATCAGACAAAATAAACTTTAAGTCAAAACTATAGCAAGATACAAAGAACGTTATTATATAATGATAAGAGGCTCAATTCATCAAAAGTAAACAATAATTGTAAATGTATATGCACCCAACATTCTAGCATTTAAGTATATAAGGCAATATTAACGGTATTAGACCTGGACTATACTATAGAGCAATGGACCTAACAAACATATACAGAAGATTCCACTCAACACAGTCAGAATACAAATTCTTCTCAAGTATACATGAAATAGTCTTCAGGACAAATTATACGATAGGCCAAAGAAACAAGTCAACAAATTTAAGATTTAAATTGTATAAAGTATACTTTTTAATCACAATGGTGTGAAACTAGAAATCAAAGACGGAAAGAAAAATTAAATATTAATACAGGGAGATTAAAACCATGATCCTAAACAACCATTGGGTTAAAAAAAAATAAGACAGTAAAAAAAATAAATCTCAAGACAAAACAAATTAAAGCATAACATAGCAAACAGGATGCAGCAAAAGCAGCTCTAAGAGAGAAAATTTTAATGGCAATATCTACATTAAGAAAAAAAGAAATATCTCAGACAACTCTCTTTAATTCTATTCAACATAGAATTAGTAGTCTTAATCTAAGCAATTAGTCAAGGAAAAGAAATGAAAGATATTCAAAACAAAAGGTAAGAAGTGAAAGTGTCTATTTTTGCAAAGGACGTGAACTTACATAGAGAAAATCCACCAACAAAAGTCTGTTAAAACTGGTAAATGAATTCAGTAAAGTTGTCAGACACAAAATCAACATACACAATAATTTCTGTTTTTATACACTAAAAACAAACTAGCTAGAGACAAGATGGTGGCGATATAGGCAGACGTGTCTCAGGTCGTGTCCCGAAGCAAATGGAGTGAGCAGCTGAAACTAATAACACCCACCCCGAATTGGCGAAATTGCTCAGCTGGTGAGAGGGTTTGCAGCCGGGAAGGGCAGAACTCCCCTGGAAAGCAGATCCAAGCAACAGCAACCTCCTGAGCACCATACCCTCTGCTAAGGAACAGCAGCTGTATGTGAAACCACCCACCAACAGCCAGAAGAGCCACCACAGCTGTGAACAGTACCCACCAGAGGAGCTGCTGCCAACTGAAGAGCAGCTGCTACCGCAACCGCCCGAAGAGCAACCACAGACCAAGGAGTCACTGCCACCCAGGGAGCAGCCACTGAACGACTCAACGTCTAGATATGTCAGTGAGATCAAACATGGGTAGACAAAGAAACCCCCA
>NW_006284337.1:536-2960 GCF_000327345.1 Myotis davidii | reverse complement strand
TTACTAGATGGAATACTATGCTGCTGTAAAAAAAAAAAAAGGAACTCTTACCATTTGCAACGGCATGGATGGAACTGGAGAGCATTATGCTAAGTGAAATAAGCCAGTCAATGAAGGAAAAATACCACATGATCTCACTCATTCATTGACAATAGAGACCATTATAAACTTTTGAACAATAATAGATACAGTGGCAGAGCTGCCTCAAACATATTGTCAAACTGCAGCGTTAAGGCCGGGGAAGGTTGGGGGGCTGGAGGTAAGGGGGTAAGAGCTCAACCAAAGGACTTGTATGCATGCATATAAGCATAACCAATGGACATAAGACACTAGAGGATAGGGGAGGCTAGGGGACTGTCTAGGGCGGGGGCAAAAATGGACACATATGTAATACCCTTTGTAATAAAAAAAATAAAAAATAAAAATATAAACAAACTAGCTGAAAAAAAACTAATTAAGGAAATAATCCCATTTATAATACCTTAAAAAAGAATAAATGACAAGAACAAACTTAACAAAAGAGATGAAAGATCTGTACAGTGAAAAGTGTAATTTGATGAAAAAAATTGAAGAAGCTACAAATAAGTGAAAATATATCCTGTGCTAATGGGTTGACATAATTAATGTTGTTAAAAAATCAATTCTACTTGTGTGGGGCCAACCCCCATCTGAGGAGCAGCAGCTCTGGGAGCAGCCTGTCCCCATCCCAGGAGCAGAAGCCATGTGACCGGCTTGCCTCCATCTGAGGAGCAGCAGCCGACCCTTGTCTGAGGAGAAGCAGCCGCATGAGCAGCCTGCCCTGTATGAGAAGCAGAAACCCTGTGAGCAACCTGCCCCATTCCAAGGAGCAGGAACCACATGTTAAGCCTACCCTTATCTGAGTACCAGCAGCTGCATGGAACCCATCCCACATCTGACAAGCAGCTGACCCCCATACGAGGAGGAGCAGCCCCGTGAGCAACTCACCCCATCCAAGCAGCAGCAACTGTGTGCAGCCAGCCTCTGTTTGAGGAACAGCAGCCTCGTAAGCAGTACGCCCCTGTCTGAGGAGCAGCAACTGCATGGGCAGCCTGACCCTTCCAGCCAGAGGAGCCACTACTGCTGGGAGCAGCACAAACCACAGGAGCCACTGTCTACTAAGGAGAAGACGCTACCATGAACACCCAAAGAGCAGCCAACGCCCAAAGAGACACTGCTGCCTGAGGAGCAGCCCCCACATGTTTCCACACCTAGATCCTTCCGTGAGAGCAAAAATGGGGAGACAAAGAAACCCCCAAAGGAAAGAGGAGGAATTTCCAGAAAAGCAGCTAAGTGAAACAGAGGCATGCAATATGTCAGAAAAATAATTCAGAATAAGAATATAGTTCAGAACCTGAATAGGTGAAAATATCAACAACTTATGTAAGAATCTAGAAGAAATAGAGTGATACAGTTGCAGTATAAAATAAAGTGAAAAGTTTCAACAGTAGACTGGGAGAAGCAGAGGACCAAATTAGCAAATTAGAAGACAAGGAAAGAAAAAACACCAAAATTAAACTGCAATTGGAGAAAAAAATAAAAGAAAGGAGGAGAGCCTAAGGGAGCTTTGGGAAAACATGAAATGAAGCAACATATGAATAATAGAGGTGCCCCGATGACAGGAAGAGGAACAACCTATTTGAAGAAATAATGTCAGAAAATTTCCCTGAGGTGGGGAAGAAAAAAGTCACACAAGCACAGAGAGTCCCAAACAAGATGAACACAAAAAGACCCACAAAAAGACACATAGTAATTATGATGGCAAACGTTCAAGACAAAGAGAGACTCTTAAAGGCTGCAAGAGAGAGACAGAAAGTTACATACAAGGGATCTCCCATTAGATTATCAAATGATTTCTCAACAGAAACACATCAGGCCAGAAAGGAATGGAAGGAAATTTACAAAGTGGTAAAAATCAAGGTACTGAATCCAAGAATACTCTATACAGGAAAGCTATCATTCAAAATTGAAGAGGAAATGAGGAGCTTCACAGAAAAAAAAAAGGCTAAGGGAACTTATCACTACCAAGCCAGCAATGCAAGAAATGCTAAAGGGACTGGCATAAAAAGAAGAAATAAAAACGAAAGAAGAAACACAGGCACAAAAAAATAAAAATGACTAGAAACAAGTACCTGTCAATAATAACTCTAAATGTAAACTGACTAAATGCTCCAATCAAAAGACATTGAATGGCTAAATGGATAAAAAAAAAATAAACATGACCCATATATATGCTGTCTACATGAGACCCACATCAGAACAAGAGACTCACACAGACTGAATGTGAAAGGATGGAAAAATATGTTTCAGGCAAATGGAAATGAAAAAAAAATGGGGTAGAAATACTTATATCTGACAAAATAGACCTCAAAGGGAAGGCTATAATAAAAGATAAGGAAGGCCACT
>NW_006284337.1:0-474 GCF_000327345.1 Myotis davidii | reverse complement strand
GATGGAGTGTTTGTGTGAACTAATATAAATTCAAAGTAAACATCATTACATAAAAGGGTACGGTCTTTGTTTTTTTAGTTTTATTCATTTCAAACTGGCCGGATCTGGCCCGGGCTGTAGTTTGCCCACAGCTGCTCTAGACAGAAAATCAGCAAAGAAACAGCAACCCTAAATGACTCACTAGATCAGATGGACTTAATTGACATGTTCAAAACATTTCATCCTGAAACTATGGAATATATGTTCTTGTCAAGTGCACATGGGACATTTTCAAAGATAGACCACATATTGGGTCACAGACAAAATCTCTCCAAATTCAAGAAAACTAAAATCATATCAAATATCTTCCCAGACCACAATGGCCTAATATTAGAAATAAACTACAATAAAAACAATCAAAAAATTAAAACACTTGAAAGCTGAATCCCATGCTATTAAATGATGATTGGGTTACCAATGAGATCAAAGAAGAAA
>NW_006284336.1:4291821-4298902 GCF_000327345.1 Myotis davidii | reverse complement strand
GAGTAGGGTCCCTAGGCCTGGCCAGGGATCAGGCCAATCTGTGGGGCAACCGGCGGGGCGATTGGGGTGGCCTGTTGGCACCTGCCTTGACCAGACTAGCGCTGCTTGCTCACCGGCCCTGCCCCCTGCTGCCACTAGCCAGCTGGCCCCTCCCCCCAATCACCTGGGCAGGGTGATTGAGGGGTGGTTGGGGGGTGGCCCGCTTGCCAGCCAGCCCCACCCCCTGCTGCTACCATTGGTTGCCTCCCTCTACAGGGCAACCAGCAGAGCAATTGGCTGGCCTGGGGCCTGTGAGCTGCGGGCAGCTCTTGTATTAAGCATCTGCCCCTTGGTGGTCAGTGCACGTCATAGTGACTGGTTGTTCCACCAATCATTCCGCCTTTCAGTCGTTTTGCATATTAGGTTTTTATTATATAGGACTATGTATAACAGGGTATTGTAAAAATTAAGTTATGAAATTTTTATTAAAATGTTTCTTACATTATATTGGCTGGGCCATAAAAACATTCATTGTGGGCCATATGCGACTGCAGGCTGCAAGTTTGACATGCTTGCTGTAGCCCTAATCCTTATCCCTCCTTACCTAGACTCTTGCCTATTTCCAGGCTCTCCCTTCTGCAGGAAAATCGTGATCTTTCGCAAGAACCAAGTTAGCATGTCAGTTCTATAAACCTACAAAGGCTTTCTATTGTCTACAAAATTCAATTCAAACTCCCCGCAAGGGGCCGACTCAAAGATGTTTTCCAGGTAACCCCAGGCTGCCTTCAGCACTAACCCACTGCTACACGCTTTGGCTTTAGTTTGCATACCAGATTTGCCATATTAGTTGTCCAAAATCAGCCTTTCCTGTTACTCTTCCCTTCATTTACAATGCTCCTTCAGCCTGTAGTAACCCTCTGCCTCAGCTCAGCCTGCCTAAGCCTTTCCATTGTCCTAGTTTAACTCTAAGGCTCATTCTTTGATGAAGTCTTTCTGATCTGTCCTTCAGAATTTCTCTCCTCACCCCACCTCAGTGCTCCCACAGCACCTCATTTATACCAACATTATCACAGTAATCTTTTCTCCTTTATGACGTGTACTTTAGATATTTGCAAAAGCCTCTCTACTTCATGTAAGTTTCAGGATGCAGGAATTTTTTCTCATTTAGTTTTATGTTGTTTTCATTCCAGAGCTTTATAGGGAGATAAATTAAATTAAAATGGCAGCGTTAATTAGCATACGTAACAATGACTCTCAGACACTGCAGGGCCCTGCATAATTTATGCCCATTATAAGTTTACTAAATTGGATGTTTTTCTTTTCTTTTAATGTTTTTATTTATTTTTTTTACTTTTTTATTTTTAAATCTTTTGTTGAGAGTATTACAGATGCCCCTCTTTTTACCCCCCCACTGTCTCCCTCCACCAAGTTCCTGCCCCTGCCCCACCTCAGGCCTTTGGCACCCTATTGTCCCTGTCTACAGGTAATGCATATATGCGTATAAGATCATTATTTAATCTTTTCCCACTCCTTCAGCCCACTTCCCTCTGAGAATCATCACTCTATTGCCATTACCTCTGATTCTACTTATTCACTAGTTTATGCTGTTTATTCAATTTCATATTCATTTATTTTTTTTCAGATTCAATTATTGATAGATATGTATTTTTTGCCATTTTGTTGTTTGTTTGTTTTTTCTTTTTCTTCTTTCTCTTCTTAAAAAATACTCTTTAACATTTCATGTAATACTGGTTTGGTGGTGATGAACTCCTTGAGCTTTTTCTAGTCTGAGAAGCTCTTTATCTGTCCTTCAATTCCAAATGATAGCTTTGCTGGGTAGAGTAATCTTGATTGCATGGTTCTTGCTTATCGTCACTTTGAATATTTCTTGCCACTTCCTTCTGGCCTGTATAGTTTTTGTTGAGAAATCAGCTAACAGTCATATGAGCATTCCCATGTAGGTAACTAACTGCTTTTCTCTTGCTGCTTTTAAGATTCTCTCTTTGTTTTTAACCCTTGGCATTTTAATAATGATGTGTCTTGACATGGTCCTAATAGAATTCCTCTTGTGTAGGACTCTCTGTGCTTCCTGGAGTTGTAAGTCTGTTTCTTTCACCAGGTAGGGAAATATTCCTGTCATTATTTCTTCAAATAGGTTTTCAATTTCTTGCTCTCTCTCTTCTTCTGGCACCCCATAATGCAAATGTTGGTATGCTTAAAGTTGTCCTAGAGGCTCCTTACACTATCTTCATATTTTTGGATTCTTTTTTTTTTTTCTTTTTTTTCTGCTTGAGTGTTTTTGCTTCTTCATATTTCAAATTGTTGATTTGATTCTGGGATTCCTCCACTGTTGAATCCCTGTAAATTAGTCTTTTTTTCAGTTAGTGTATGCTTAATTTCTGACTGGTCCTTTACCATGTCCTGGCATCCTCACTAAGATACTTGAAAGTCTCACTAAGTCTCTTAAAGCTCTCATGAAGATCCTTGAGTAATCTTATAGCCATGATTTTGAACTCTGTATCCATTAGTTTGATTTCTTCCATTTCTTTCATTTGTGACATGCTTTTTTATCTCTGCATTTTGGCTGATTCCCTGTGTTTGTGTCTATATACTGGGTAGACTGCTGTGTCTTCTGGAATTGGTAGTGTGGCCTTGTGTAGTAGGTGTCCCATAGGGCTCAGTGGCTCAACCTCACCAGTCATCTGAGCTGGGCACTCTAGGTGTGTCCCTTTGTGGGCTGTGTGCATAGTCTTATTGTAACTGAGGCTTGATTGCTGTTGGTGTCACTGGGAAGAATTGTTCTCCAGGAAAATTGGCTGTGAGGACCAGCTGTGACTATAGTGGGAGAGCTGCTGTGCAGGAATAACCCTATGGGGCAGGACTTGTGTCAGTAGGGCTCTGGTGCTCACTGAATCTGCCCCTTGAGTGTTTCACTTGTGGATGTGTACAGTTGTAATCTGATATGATTACAACTATCCACCAGGTGCACTGGCTCTTGGGTCTCCAGAGAGGTGCAAATTCAGCCACTGCCTGGGGCCACCTGGCAGGAGTGACAGAGAGATATGCAAATTACTCCTATTTGTCTTGGGTTTGGAAGTGCCAAGGTGAGGCCCATCTGTGAAGCGAGCCACGCTGGTGCTGGTGCCTGGTCTTGGGCCTTTTATTGATAGATTTGGGGCATGCTGCAGCTTGCTTGAGAAATTTTAGCTAAGTCTGAAGCCTGAGCTAGGACAGGCCATTCATATGGAAAGCTGCTGTAAACAGATTGGGTGGGGCTACAAATTGGATGAGGGGGGTCTCTGGGAATTACCAGGGCAGAGAAAACAGTGTGCTCCAGTTTGATGGGGACTCAGATATGGTTGCCAGTCAGCCCTGGGACAGGGGAGGTCTCAGCATAGGAACAATGACCCCTGCGAGCACCTCTGTCTAGTAGAAAGCTGCCCAAGAATTCCTGCCCTGATGCCAGGCAAACCAGTTCCTCCCCATATGTGTCTGGATCCCCCAATGCCTCCTGGCACTGGAACTCAGTGGAAGCGAGTCCAAATAAGTTCATGCCCAGCCCTTTAAGAGGGACACCTGGGTCTCTGACAGCCTCTGTATCCCTTAGCCATGATCCCCACTGGTTTTGACAGCCTGAAGTTACAGTGACTTCTCTTCCCAACTCTGGGACCCTGAATTGGGTGGGGGAGGTCAGGTGTGGGGCTGGGACCTCTTGCTTTTCACGGCAGCCTCCACAGAGACAGTCATCGTCCTGATTAAAAAAAAAACGGCCCACATGGGTGCCAGATCAGCCCATTCTGTGCCTCTGCCCTTCCTACCATTCTCAACGCGCTTTCTTCTTTACTTCTGTAGTGGTAGGACTTCCATTCAACCAGCTTTTCAGGTTGTTTTGAATGATGGTTGTTCTGTATTTTAGCTGTAATTTTGACGTGGCTGTGGGAGGTGCCAAGTACTGTGTTTACCTACACTCCCATTTTGGTTCCTCCAAGGTCTTTTTTTCTAAATTGGATGTTTTTCACAGTTCATAATCATCCACAAACTCAACAAATATTTGTTGAACATTTACCATGTTCTACATTCTGGTGGGGACACACTAGAGAAAAAGTCCAATGGTCTGTGTTCTCATGGAACTTATATTCCATTGGAAGGAGATCAATAATTAAAAATACAAACAAGCCCTGGATGGATTATTTCAGTGGTTGGAGCATTGGCCTGGGCATTGAAGGGTCATCGGTTTAGGTCAAGGGCATATACCTGGGTTGCACATTGGATCCCTGATCAGTCCAGCCCATGCAGGAGGCAACCAGTTGTTCTGTTCTTTTCTTTTCTTTTCTTTTCTTTTCTTTTCTTTTTAGCAGCTCCTTGAAAGCCCTTAGCCCAAGACTTTGGGGACTGTGAAAGCTCAGTTCCGTTGCCTGGAGTCAAGACAAACTGTGAAGTGCCACACTCTCTGAGTGCCCAGTGGGCTCTCTCTCTCTCTCTCTCTCTCTCTCTCTCTCTCTTTCTCTCTCTCTTCTTCTCTCTCCTTCTCTCCCTCACACTCCCTTGCTTTCACTCTCTAAACATCAATGGAAAAGATATCCTCGGGTGAGGATTAACAAAAAACAAGTAAATTATTTTAGATAGTGAAATGTGCCATGAAGAAAACAAACAGCATTTATGGTAAGGTCGGCTATTTTAGATGGGGTAACCAGAGAAGCTTCTCTGAGTTAAGTGCATAACATTTGAACAGACCTAAATATTGAGAAAGATGCAGCCAGGCCGTGACAGTAACACTGAGGTGAAACAGAAAGTGGGCCTCAAGGCACAGATGGACTTGGCATCTTTATGGAAAGGAAAGAAAGTCCAGGTTGTTGGGGGGTGAAGTACTAATGGCAGAAGAGTGTGAGGTGAAATGGGAGAGGTCATGCAGTGAAGGTAAGAAGTCTGGATTGAAAGGTCTGTGTACTGTGTTTTGAAACAGCATCTGTAACAAAGCCATGTGGTTAGGTTATATACTAAAATTGACTATGTTTAGTTTTATGGTTACTCCAAATCAAAAAGAGAGTGTTTTTGCATTGAGAAAAAAAATAGAATCCTAAGTTCACTGTTAAGTAGATTTAAGGAATGCCAGCACATCCATTTTTTTCATGACTTTTCTTATAAGCACAACTGTGGCAATTGCTTAATCAAAACTTTGGAATCTATCAGCCGTCCTCCACACCATTTTGCTCAGTTTTTCTAATATTTCTCATTCTTCTCTTCTGCATACCCTCCAGCCATTGAACAGTCACTTGCTGAAACTTGTCTTCTGCTGTCATAACAACTGAGTTCTGCATGAATGGTTTGATTACCTTTCCTGGCAATCTGATCCACTCAGTACACTTATTCAGAAGAACCTATGCTTTTGAGAGACTTAATCATGGTATGTGGGAGTGTAATAGAATAATTGAATCCCCAGACTCTAGAGCTTAAAGAAAAGGAAATTCGAGAAATTACATCATGGAGCACCCATATCATGCCAGGCATTTTGCTGGGCATTTTTTGCGGGCTATCCCATTCTGTCTTTATAAACTTGTGAGCTTATTATCAGCTCCACTTTTTAAATGTAACAACAGGCTCAGAGGGATAAACTTGTCCAAGTAGTAAGGTTCTTAGTTGTTTGCCTAATCTCATCTCTGAGTGTAACAGTGGGATATTATAACTCACCCTGCCATTATTTTGACATGATTTCTGTAAATGCTGACTCTAATACATAGTTTGTAGATAAACAGCATGTTTGTGTAAGAATCCTAGGTACTGCCCTAGCCAGTTTTGCTTGGTGGTTAGAGTATCAGCCCTTGGACTGAAGGGTTGCAGGTTCGATTCGGGTCAAAGGCACATACCTCTGTTGCAGGTTCCATTCCTGGCCCTGGTTGGGACACGTGTGGGAGGCAACCAGTTGATGTGTCTCTCTCACATCCATGTTTCTCTCTCTCTCTCTCTCTCTCTCTCTCTCTTCCTGCCTTCCACTCTTTCTAAAAATCAATAGAAAAAAATATCCTCTGGTGAGGATTAACAACAACAAAAAAGGAATTCTAGGAACTAACTTCAGAAGATACAGACTCTGACCTTGAATCATTCCAATTTCAGGACATTTACTGGTCTTGACATAAAACCAGGATGACACAAACCATGAATCATATCAGAGTGTCACTTGACCAGTTTCAAGATCCTATCTGAATAGACTGCTGGGCTGCACGTAGAGAATTTTTCAAACCCCTCCCTTTGTTCTGCTTTCCCTCTCCTTATAAAAACCTCTGCCTGCACTGAGAGGTTGAGATGGGCTTTGTGACAGTGGTCCTCCATCTCCTCAGGTGACCGGCACTGGAATAAAACCTCTGTCCTTTTTTCACCAGCATCTGTCTAACAAGTTTGGTTTTTGTAGCAGCAGGCAGCCAAACTTGGGTTCCAGTTACAACAGTATTTCTAATTACTTGAGTGAGTATGTGTGTATTCCCATTGCATCTTCATGCCTCCTGCCTGTTCCATCTCTTCTTAAGTGGGAAGAGTTAAATCACCCACTTTTTCTTTTGTTGTCTTGTTCTTGTCAGAATGGGGCCTAGGAGTCTTGAGAAAGTATTATTGATATTTTAATAAGCTATAACCTATATAATAATAATTATTATTTTGGCATAGATGACAAGGGAGGGAGAAGTAAGACCCCGATAGGCCTTGAGCACATGCAGTACTTACAGATCTTCTGGGGTGGGGAATGTGTTTTGTTATATGAAGGAAATTTTTACCCCTTATTTAAAAAAAAATAAAATATATATACATATATATATATATATATACATATATATATAGTGTTAATAAAATACTAATATTAAACCATGCTGCAAGTGTGCTATTTTATTTATTTGTTTATTTTAATCTTTTTTGTCATTGTCGAGAGTATTATAGCTATCCCCCTTACCCCCCCAATTACTCCCCCACATCCATCCAGCTGATTCCCATCCTGCCCCATCCCAGGCCTCCACCACCCTATTGTCTGTGTCCATAGGTAACATCTTTGGTTAATCTCTTCCCACCCCTCTTCCCTGCTTCCTTCTGAGATTCCTCAGTCTGTTCCATGTTTACA
>NW_006284336.1:4287708-4291426 GCF_000327345.1 Myotis davidii | reverse complement strand
TGGGTGTAGGTTCTTTGCTATTCATCACTTTGAATATTTCTTGCCATTCCCTTCTGGCCTGCAAAGGTTCTGTCGAGAAATCAGCTGAGAGTCTCATGGGAGTTCCCTTGTAGGTAACTAAGTGCTTTTCTCTTGCGGCAGGATTCTCTTTGTCTTTAACCTTTGGCATTTTAATTATGGTATATCTTAGTGTGGGCCTCTTTGGGTTCCTCTTGTGTGGGACTCTCTGTGCTTCCTGGATTTGTAAGTCTATTTCTTTCACCAGGTAGGGGAACTTTTCTGTCATTATTTCTTCAAATAGGTTTTCAATTTCTTGCTCTCTCTTCCAATTTCTGGCACCCCCATAATGCTAATGTTGGTACCCTTGAAGTTGTCCCAGAGGCTCCTTACACTATCTTCATTTTTTAAAAATCTTTTTGTTTGTTTTGTTAATCCTCACTCAAGGATATTTTTCCGTTGATCATTTAGTGAGAGTTGAAGAAAGAGAAAGACAGAGAGAAACATCGATGTGAGAGAAACACATCAATTGGTTGCCTCCTGCATGCACCCTGACCAGGGCACTGGAGGAGCCTGCAACCAAGGTATGTGCCCTTGACTGGAATCAAACCTGGGACCTTTTGGTCTTCAGGCTGACGCTCTATTCACTGAGCCAAACTGGCTAGGGCTCTTCATATTTTTTTATTCTTTTTTCTTTCTGCTCTTCTGATTGGGTGTTTTTTGCTTCCTCATATTCCAAATCATTGATTTGATTCTCAGAATCCTCTACTCTATTGTTGAAACCTTGTAAATTATTCTTGATTTCAGTTAGTGTGTTTAATTTCTGACTGGTCCTTTTCCATGTCTTTGGCATTCTCACTAAGATACTTGAAAGTCTCACTAAATCCCTTGATGTTCTTATATAGATCCTGGAGTAACCTTATAACCATGGTTTGAACTCTGTATCTAGTAGTTTGCTTGCTTCCATTTCTTTCACTTGTGACATATTTCTTTGACTCCACATTTTGGCTACTTCCCTATATTTTGTTTCTATGTATTAAGTAGAGCTGCTATGTCTCATGGAATTGGTAGAGTGGCCTTATGTAGTAGGTGTCCTGTAGGACTCAGTGGCAACCAATTGATGTGTCTCAACCTCCCCAGTCATCTGAGCTGGGCACTCTGGGTGCATCCCTATGTGGGCTGTGTGCACAGTCTTGTAATTGAGCCTTGATTGTTGTTGCTGTCACTTGGAGGAATTGACCTCCAGGCAAATTGGCTGTGAGGACCAGTTGGGACTATAGTGGGAGAGCTGCTGTGCAGAAAAAACCCCTATGGAGTAGACCTTGCTTCAGTGGGGCTTTGGTGCTCATTGAGTCTGCCCCTTGAGCGTGTAGCTTGTGGATGTGTACAGTTGTAATCTGCTATGGTCTGAAGCTATCCACCAGTGCACTGGCTCTTTTTGGTCTCTAGGAAGGTGCAAAATCAGCCACTGCCTGAGGTCACCTTGCAAAAGCTACAGAGAAATCTGAAGAAGGATGCTATTTCTATTGGGCTAGGAAGTGCCCAGGTGAGGCCCAGCTGTGAAGCAGGGCAGGCTGGTGCTCGTGCTGGGTTTTGGGCCTTTTATTGATAGGTTTGGGGCATGCTAACATCAGTTGCAGCTTGTTTGAGAGATTTTAGGAAGTCTAAAGTCTGAGCCAGGATAGGCCATTCATATGGAAAAGCTGTTACAAACATCTGGGTGGGGCAGGGTCTCAGGGAATCACCAGGGTGGAGCAAACAGTGTGAGCCACTCTGATGGAGACTCAGATATGGCCCCTGTCAGTTAACTCTGTGGCAGGGGAGGTCCCAGCACAGGAACAGTGATCCCTGCATCTGTGAGAAAGCTGTACATGAGTTCCTGCCCCATGCCAGACAATCTAGGTCCTCCCTATATGTGTCTGGGTTCCTCAAAGCTGCCCAGCATAGGAGCTCAGAGGAACGGAGTCCGAGTAAGTTCATGCTCTGGCTCTTTAGAAGAAACATCTGGGTCTCTAGCAGCCTCAACTACAATCCCCACTGGTGTTTAAAGCTCATAGTTATGGGAACTTCTCTTCCTAGCTGTGGAACCATGGGCTCAAGGTCTGGTGTGAGGCTGGGATCCCTTGCTCTTCACAGGCAGTCTCCGCAGAGATGATCTTCCTCCTGATGAAAATAACAGCCCATGTGGGTGTCTGACCAGCCTGTTTCACAACTCTGCCCCTCCTACCAGTTTCAATGTCCTTTCTTCTTTACTTCTCTAGTGGTAGGACTTCCATTCAGCCAGCTTTTGGGTGGTTCTAAATGATGGTTCTTCTGTATTTTAGTTGTAATTTTGATGTGGTTGTGGGAGGTGGTATGTTCCTACTCCAACATCTTGGTTCTCTCCAACTATGCTATTTCATTTTTTTTATTTATGTATTTTTATTTTATTTTATTTTACTTTTTAAGCCTCACCAGAGGATATTTTTCTATTGATTTTTTTTTAGAGAGAGTGGAAGAGAGAGAAAAAGACAGAGAGAAATATCAATGTGAGAGAAAGACATTGATTGGTTGCCTCCTACATGCACCCAGGGCCTGGGCTGGGGAGAAGCCTGCAACCATAGTACGTGCCCTCGATCAGAATTGACTTAGTACCCTTCCTTCTGCAGGCTAATGCTCTATCCACTGAGCCAACCAGCTGGGCCAAGTATGCTATCTATATATGTAAAAGCCTAAGCGACCTTTAAAACTGGTCAACCGAACGACCAGTTGACCGGTTGCTATGACGTGCACTGACCACCAGGGGGAGATGCTCAACGCAGGAGCTGCCCCTTAATGGTCAGTGCACTCCCATAGCCAACCTCCCACAGCCGGCCAAACTCCTGGCCCCTGATCGGCCTGATCGGGACTGGGTGAGATAGGCCCCGATCAGACCTGACCAGGCCGAGGGACCCCACCCATGCACAAATTTGTGCACTGGGCCTCTAGTTTAAAATAAAAGATATTAGAAATTGACTTTAGAGTTCTGTGCTTTTGTGTGTGTGTGTGGGGGGGGGTTGTTTTGTTTTGTTTTGTTTTAATCCTCACCCGAGGATATTTTTTTCCATTAATTTTTTGGAGAGAATGGAAGGTGGGGGTGGGAGTGGGGGGGAGACAGAGAGAAAGAAATGTTGATGTGAGAGAGACATATTAATTGGTTGCCTCATGCATGTGCCCCAGCTGGGACCTGGGACTGAACCTGAAACTAAATTATGTGCCCTTGACCAGAATTGAATCCAAGACATTTCAGTCTGCAGGCAGACACTCTAACCACTGAGCATAGTGGCTAGGGCTAGAGTTCTTTCCTTGCTTTTTCTAGTACATGGAAGAAAATGGTTCTCCCTGCCAAATTTGAATGAGTTCTTTCCAAAAAGGCTTTAATTTTTTCCAATGATTAAGAATAATGCCTTACATTTGGAAAAGTGTTTTTGCGGTTTCCAAAGCACTCCCAGGTAATTGTTATTGAACCTTCACATTGAACCTTGTCAGGCAGACAGAGCAGATATTTCTGTCCTTATATTACAGAGGAAGAAATTTGAAGCCCAAGAAGTGAAGGGAGGAGGAGTTGGCTAACTTCACACAGCCATGACTAGAACCTAGGCCAGTGATGGCGAACCTATGACACGCGTGTCAGAGGTGACACACGAACTCATTTTTTTGGTTGATTTTTCTTTGTTAAATGGCATTTAAATATATACACTCA
>NW_006284336.1:4282115-4283130 GCF_000327345.1 Myotis davidii | reverse complement strand
AACTCATTTTTTTGGTTGATTTTTCTTTGTTAAATGGCATTTAAATACATAAAATAAATGTCAAAAATATAAATCTTTGTTTTACTATGGTTGCAAATATCAAAACATTTCTGTATGTGACACGGCACCAGAATTAAGTTAGGGTTTTTCAAAATGCTGACACGCCGAGCTCAAAAGGTTCGCCATCACTGCCCTACGTCTTAGCTTTTCTTTCTCGAGCACACTGCCTTTTTGTTTTTGTTTTTGTTAGCCCCAAATTAGGGATTATCATATTTGCATTTGGATCAGTAACAGTGTTGCATACTTCTTTCTTATAGGTCCAGTTTTCTTTTGACTGCCACATATGGACTCCCAAAAATCTCCGAAGGAAACTGTCCTCATTACAGGAGGAAGTGGCTATTTTGGTTTCCGGTCAGTGCATCTGTAAAATATGTCTATGAATTATTTTACTGGTGGTTGCTGATAAAAAAAAAAGTATAGCTTTCAACTCTGACATTAATACAGTATATACTTTTACTTGTTTGTATAGTGTTAAGCCAGGAATGAACTATTTTGCCCACTGCTCAGATACTAAAATTGAAGCTACAGGTATATTCCATGTTAAGAAAAGTTCTTTTATTTTTTTAATTAAATCTTTATTGCTGAAAGTCTTACATATGTCCCCCTTTCCCCTCCATTGACCCATTTTGGCCCACCCTTGGCTCCTGCCCCAGGCCTTCACCACCCTATTGTCTGTGTCCACGGGTTATGCATATATGCATACAAGTTCCTTGGTTGATCTCTTCCCACCCACCCTACCCTATCTGAGATTCAACAGTCTGTTCATACTTCTATGTCTCTGGGTCTATTTTTGATCATCAGTTTATTTGGTTGAATAGATTCCACATAGGACTGAGATCATGTGCTCCTTATCTTTCTCTGTCTGGCTTATTTTGCTCAACATAATATTCTCTAGGCCTATCTATGCTATTGCAAATGGTAAGAGTTCTTTCTTTTTGACAATCAAAACAACCAG
>NW_006284336.1:4280732-4281570 GCF_000327345.1 Myotis davidii | reverse complement strand
ATCTGTTCAATTTTCCCAACACCATTTATTGAAGAGATTGTCTTGACTCCATTGTATGCTGTTGCCTCCTTTCTAAAATATTGAGTGTAATGGCTTGGGTCAATTTCTGGGTTCTCTGTTCTGTTCCATTGATCTATATGCCTGTTTTTGTCAGTACGAGGCTATTTAGATTACAGTGGCTTTTTAGTATAAATTGATATCTGGTAATATGATCCCTCCAACTTTGTCCTTTTCTCAAGATTGCTGTGGCTATTTCGGTCTTTTTTGGTTTCATATACATTTTTGGAGTATTTGTTCTAGATCTGTGAAATGTGCTGTTGGTAGTTTAATAGGGATTGCATTGAATCTGTAAATTGCTTTGAGTAGTATGGACATTTTAGTGATGTTAATTCTACCAATCCATGAACACAGTATATTCTTCCATTGTTTATATCTTCCTCTATCTCTTTTTTCAATGTCTTATAGTTTTCTGAGTACAAGTTTGTTTTTAAGTATCTTAATTTTTTTTTGTTGCAGTGGTAAATGGGATTGTTTGTTTAGTTTCTTTTTCTGAGAATTCATTATTGGTGTATTAAAATGCCATTGATTTTGGGGTGTTGATTTTGTATCCTGCTGCATTGCCAAATTCATTTATTAAATCTAGTAGTGTTTTGGTGGAGTCTTTATTTTTTTCTATGTGCAGTATCATTTCATCTGCAAATAATCCGAGTTATACTTCTTCCTTTCCAGTTATGTTTATGATGCCTTTTATGTTTTCTTCTTGTCTGATTGCTGTAGTTAAGACCTCCAGTACTATGTTGACTAAGAGTTGTAAAAGTGGACACCCCTGTCATGCTCC
>NW_006284336.1:4265998-4280648 GCF_000327345.1 Myotis davidii | reverse complement strand
TTTTGTTGAGAATTTTAGCATCTGTGTTCATCACGGGTATTTGTAATTCTCTTTCTTTGTAGTGTATTTATCTGGTTTTGGAATTAGGATAATGCTGGACTCATAAAAAGTTCTTGGATTTTTTGAAATAGTTTAGGAGTATAGGTGCCAGTTCTGCTTTGGATGTTTGGTAAAACTCCTCTGTGAACCCGTCAGGACCCAGGCTTTTGTTTGCTGGGAGTTTTTTGATGACTGCTTCTATTTCATCAGTTGTTATTGGCCTATTCAGGTTTTCTGATTCTTTCTGATTCAGTTTTTGAAGATTGCATTTTTCTGGGAATTTGTTGATTTTATTCACATTGTCCAGCTTGTTGGCATATAGTGGTTCATAGTATTTTTTAAAATCCTTTGCATTTCTGTAGTGTCAGTTGTTAATTACCCATTTCTGTTTCTGATTTTATTTACTTGGATCCTCTCTCTTTGTTTCTTGATGAGTCTGGCTAACAGTTCATCAATTTTATTTATCTTTTCAAAGAACCAGCTCTTGGTTTCAATGATCTCTTGTATTATTTCTTTGGTCTCTGTGTCATTTATTTCTGCTCTAATTTTTGTTATTATCATCTTGTTGTTTTCTTTCTAATTCTTTAAATTGTCGGGTTAAATAGTTTATTATTAACTTTTCTTATTTTTGAGGTAGGCTGGTAGTGCTATGAACTTCCCTCTCAGGACTGCTTTCGTTGTGTCCGATAGATTTTGGGTTGTTATGTGTTCATTTTGATTTGTTTTTTGATAAGTTTTTGATTTCTGTCTTGATCTCATTGGTAACACATTCATTGTTTAATAACATGCTATTTAGCTTCCATGTGTTTGAATGTTTTTGAGTGTTTTTACTATATTTTATTTCTAATTTCATTCCATTGTGATCTGAGAAGATGCTTGATATGATTTCAATCTTCTTGAACTTGTAGAAACTTGTTTTGTGTCCTAACATGTGGTCTGTCTTTGAGAATGTCCTATGTACACTTGTGAAGAATGTATATTATGCATCTTTGGGGTGAAATGTTCTCTAAATGTCAAACTCATCTGAATCAGTGTGCCATTTAGAATATATGTTTCCTTGTTAATTTTTTGTCTGCAGGATCTATCCAGTTAAGTCAGTGAAGTGTCAAAGTCCCCTACAATGACTGTATTCCTGTCGATCTCTCCTTTAAAGTCCTCTGGAGGTTCTTTTATAAATTTAGGTGCTCCTATATTGGGTGCATATATGTTTACCAGGGTTATATCCACTTGTTGGATTGATCCCTTTAGTATTATGTAGTGACCTTTACTGTCTCTTGTGATGGCCTTTATTTTGAAGTCTATGAGTATTGCCACCGCAGCTTTTTTTTTCATTTCCATTTGTATGAAAATTTTTTTTTCATCCCTTCACTCTCATCCTGTATGAGTCTTTTGTTCTGAGGTGAGTCTCTTGTAGACAGCATATAATTGGGTCATGTTGTTGTATTCATTCAGCTACCCTGTGTCTTTTGATTGGAGCATTTAATCCTTTTACATTTAAGATTATTATTGATAGGTACTTATTTATTGCCATTTTAATTATTTATGCCTATGTTTCTCTGTCTCTCTATTTCTTCTTCTCATTACAGCAGTCCCTTTAGCATTTCTTGCAGTGTTGGTTTAATGGTAATAAAGTCCTTTAGCCTTTTTTTTTTTTAATCTGGGAAGCTCTTTATTTCACCATCTATTTTGAATAATAGCCTTGCTGGATATAGTAATCTTGGTTTAAGGTCCTTGCTTTTCATTACCTTGAATACTTCATGCCATTCCCTTCTGATCTGTAGAATTCTGTTGAGAAATCATTTGACAGCCTTATGAGAGCTCCTTTTAGGCAACAAATTGCTTTTCTCTTGCTGTCTTTAAGATTCTCTCTTTGTCTTTAATATTTGGCATTTTAATTATGATTTGTTTGGGCCTGTGCCTGTTTGGGGTCTTATTGTTTGGGACTCTCTGTGCCTCCTGAACTTGTGTGACTTTTTGCTTCACAGGTTAGGGAAGTTTTCTACCATTATTTCTTCAAACACCTTCACTATCCCTTGCTCCCTTTTTTCCCTTTCTGGCATACCTATTATGTGAATATTGTTACATTTCATGTTGCCCCACAGCTCCCTTAAGCCGTCCTACTGTTTTTTTCTTTTTGGTTCTGTGGTTGAGTGATTTTTTTCTACCCAGTCTTCTAATTCACTGACCTGATCCATGGCTTCCCCTACTCTGCTGCGTATTCCTTCCACTGTGTTCTTTGTTAGTGCTATGTCATTCTTCATACTTACTATATCTTTTCTCATGCTCTTGAGCATCTTTGCCATTATTATTCTTAACTCTATTCTGATAAATTTCTTATCTCCATTTCATTTAGCTCTTCTTCTGGAGAATTCTCTCGTTCTTTCATTTGGGGCTTGTTCTTTTGTCTCCCCATTTGGGCTTCCTGTTTGGGTTTGTGTCTGTGTATTAGATAGATTTGCTATGACTCTCAATCTCTAGTGCAGGACAATGTCAGATGCTGTTTGTGACTGGCCCTGAATACCCTGTTTGGAGGTGTCAGCAATCCATAGCTGGTGGCTCTCTCTGCTGGGGCTGGGTCCCTTTGGAAAGGACCAAGATGTGCATCAGAGTATGCTTTTCATATCCCTTGGCCTGGGATTAGGTCAGGCAAATACTCAAAGCCTCCAGAGACCCACCTCTGCCTGCAATCCCATTGACCCTCAGTCTTGATTAGCCTCAGGCTATCAACCACAACGTGGGGTGAGAGGTCTTCCAATAGGGTTGGGTAACTTCCTTCCCCCACCCCCGGTGAAAACCTCCTGGACAGCAAAGGTCCACTGGAGAAAGATGTCCTCCACAGCATGAGGGAATGACTCAGCACAGGAAACCAGGGTGGCTGCCCTCCAAGCTCCAACCCCAGAGCCTCCAGTCCTGGCTTCTGCTCACATAGCTCCAATCCACTCTGCCAGAGCCCAAGGTGAGTGGCTGCATATGATATTTTGTGCATTGCCCCTTTAAGAGGGTGCCTGCATTTCCAGCCATCTCTCTGTGGCAGACAGCAACCAGCTACTTTTCACAGCCAGATGTTATGTGGGCACCTTTCTCAGTTCTGGGGCTCTGGGCTGGGGAGCCCAGCTTGGGGTTTAGACCCCAGAGTTCTCAGTGGGAATCTCCCCACAGCCGAGATAATCCTCCTTCCCCCACCCCAACCCTCAGAACTTCAGCTGCTCTCTGTGGGAACTAGTCTAGTTCTTTCATGCCTCTGCAGTTCCTACCAGTCTCTATGAGGTCTCCACTCTCTGTCCTTGGTTATAAGGTTCTGTCCAGCTAGTCTTCAGTTGGTTTTTCAGGGTGTTTTTTCTGTATTTTACTAGTAGTTGTATTTTCAGTTTGGTCCTGGGAGAA
This sequence comes from Myotis davidii, assembly GCF_000327345.1. NCBI lineage: Eukaryota > Metazoa > Chordata > Mammalia > Chiroptera > Vespertilionidae > Myotis > Myotis davidii. The sequence continues at coordinate 4,277,225 of NW_006284336.1, read as the reverse complement.
TGTCAATGTAGCTTCCACTTACTCTGCTGTCAGTTTGGAATCCTCTAACCACTGTCATCCATATATTGTCCATTTTGTCAAGAAAAATTCTTTATAAAGCCATTAAATTGTGGAAGGGAGATATTCACATCACTAAACAATTTTAAATAATGGCAATTCTTGCCTGGCTGGTATTTCTCAGTGGTTGAGTGTCAACTCATGCACCAAAAGGTGGCTGGCTCCATTGTTGGTCAGGGCATATACCTGGGTTTCAGGCTTGATCCCCAGTACGGGGCACACAGGAGGCAGCTGATCAATGTTTTTCTCTCATCAATGTTTCTGTCTCTCTTTCCATTCTCCCTCTCTCTCTAAAAATAAATTTAAAAATTTTTAATAATAGCAGTTTTTCAGTTTTCATTTATAAATATTCCCAAGAATGGATGGTAGGTCCTAGAACATGGAAGGGTGGAGGGCAGGGATGTAGCATGTAGATGCCACCAACTCATTATAATTTAAGTAGATGTGAGTATTCTCAATTTTTTAATATTTGTGTAAGACTTGCCCCAGTGAACATGTAAGGTGTGGGATTCAGGTTGAGTCAAGAAGTCTTGGTAAATTATTTTACACACTTTTCCTAGGCATAACTTAATAAGTGATTTGATCTAATTTTTACTCTTTGTTATTTCAGCCTGGGCTGTGCTCTGAACCAGAAGGGAGTCCATGTGATTCTGTTAGATATCAGCAGCCCTGCTCATACCATTCCAGAAGGAATCAAGTTTATACGCGGAGACATCCGCCACCTCTCTGATGTAGAGAAAGCCTTCCAGGATGTGGACATAACTTGTGTGTTCCATATTGCCTCTTATGGCATGTCAGGGCGGGAACAGCTAAATCGAAAGCTGATTGAAGAAGTCAATGTGGGGGGCACAGACAACATCCTCCAGGCTTGCTGGAGGAGAGGGGTGCCAAGATTAGTTTACACTAGCACTTTCAATGTTGTGTTTGGAGGTCAAGTTATCAAAAATGGAGATGAATCTCTTCCTTACTTACCTCTTCACCTCCATCCCGATCACTACTCTCGGACCAAATCTATTGCAGAGAAGAAGGTGCTAGAAGCCAATGGTACACCCCTGGATAAAAGCAATGGTGTCTTAAGAACTTGTGCTCTGAGGCCAGCTGGCATCTATGGGCCTGGAGAACAAAGGCACCTTCCTAGAATAGTGAGCTATATCGAGAGGGGTCTGTTCAAGTTTGTGTACGGGGATCCCAAGAGCCTGGTTGAATTTGTCCACGTGGATAACTTGGTGCAGGCTCACATTCTGGCCTCAGAGGCCCTGAAAGCTAACAAGGGCTACATTGCCTCTGGGAAGCCCTACTTCATCTCAGATGGCATACCCGTAAACAACTTTGAGTTCTTCCGGCCTTTGGTTGAGGGCCTGGGCTACTCATTCCCATCTATTCGCCTACCCTTGAACCTCATCTACTGTTTTGCTTTCCTATCAGAGATGGCCTACTTTGTTTTGGGTCAACTCTACAACTTCCAGCCCTTCCTCACCCGCACAGAAGTTAATAAAACTGGCATCACACATTACTTTAGTCTAGAGAAGGCTAAGAAGGAGCTAGGTTATGAGCCTCAGCCATTTGACCTCCAGGAAATAGTAGAATGGTTTAAAGCCCGTGGTCATGGCAGAAGTCCTGGGAGTCATGACTCTGAGTGTCTTATTTGGGTTGGGCTGTTGGTCTTACTCTTGGTTGTAGCGGTTTCTACAGGGCTGTCCTTTGTGGGTTTGTCACTGTGAAGGGCGAGTTAAAAATAAGGAGCTAACCACACTTGCTGAGATGGTTTCACAAAGAAGGAGGACTTCTTAAATATAGATGGATCAGTATAGATATCTGGTGCCAAATTTTGGCTCTTCAAATTGCTACTTAAGGATAGATGATTAGATTAAGTTTTAATTTCTTATCTCCTTGTACTAATCCTGATGGGAGAAAAAAGAAGCAGATAAATTTGAAAATTGTTTGTGTGTGTGTGTGTGTGTGTGTGTGTGTCCTACCTCTTTAGATAGAAGCAGTAGTAATCATTTTGGAGCCATGGAGCTAAACTTAGTTAGATTAGAAATGCCTTACCTGAATTTGTCAGAAGCCAAAAATGTATTTATTTTCATTCCATACACTCTGATTCTACTTAAAAGGGACTAAAACACACGCTGATACAGGAATGACAAACTGCTAACAGGCTTAAGATGTATGAAAAACACCAAATTGGGCCAGATCCCTACAGACCAACGCTCTGGGGAGATGGTGGGTGTTGTAGGGGAGGCATTAGCTATTCATAGCATATGTTTTGGGAATTAGTCTCTGCCTGTTGTGAGATAAGCACATTACAGCTGTGTGACCATGTGCTAATGTTTGATATTTAAACTAATAGACTTTTATCTCACCTCATAAGATTCTTTTGAGGATTAAATTAGACACAGGATGTAAAGTTCCACTCAACAAAGTTAAGCCATTATTTTTAATATTGTTGCTATACATTCCTTATGAGGGTTTTCTTACTCAGGTATTCTATTGAAAAGGTGTTGTTGCTACTAATCTTCCTGGAATGCCCTCTGAGTCTGTAACAAATGTGTTTGAACATACTTACTGTTTGCGATCTTTTAGTCTCTGAGAACAGGTTGAAGTTTAGGAAACAGCTAAAAATCCAATGATTAAGGAAGATGAGCAAGCTAATGATGCCATTTATAATTAAAAACAAAGCACAACTGTAAACTAATAGATTGGTTTTCTTACTGGGAAGAATTCTGATTCTCTGAAGGCAATTTCCAATGAGGAATATTTTGAACAATGGCGGCATTGTCTAGCCACCCATGAGGACTGCCTTGGAAGATACTCAAGTTGCACCATCGCATAGGAACTACAGTGGAAAGAAGACAGAGCATCTTACTTATTCCATAGTTCCAGCTACAGAAAGGACAGTATTAAAATATTATAAAACATTATAGATTGCTGTGGAAAATAATGTTAGAGTTGTCCTGAGAATATTTGTAGAAGGAGGATGCTAGATAAACAGTTCCTGGATGTTTTGGATAAAGTGTTCAACCTCACACCAGAAGGCCTGCAATTATAAATATTTTATGTGGTCTTAACCAAGTAACTGAAGCCTCTTAAGCCTTAGTTCCCTCACTTGGGAAATGGGAATTATGTATGATCATTTATAATCAAGTTTATAACCATCTTTCTGTAAACCCACCTACCCACCTCATAGGGTTTGTTGTGAACATAAAATAAGATGTGGTGAAAATACTTTTAGCATATAAATTGTAACATAAGTGTGGTATTAATGGTTGTTTTTGGTGAAATATTTTTGGAGTCTTATAAGATGCTTTTGCTTTTTGGGTAACTTGCATGAGCACCTACAGAATATCTAACATTCTAGGTGCTATGAAGCAGGTTCCTCTGCCCTTCACAGTCTTACAGTCTGGTAATGACATGGCGTGTCCATATGAGAAGGTCACTGATAGACCAGATAAGTACAGTAAAACATTTGTTCATTGCCATTGAGAGGTATCACAGACTTTCAAAGCATGTTTTTAATGAAGTCTTTCAAAAGATTGATAGATACTTCTCAGTTTTCTCAAGCCGAGTATATTGAGCATAGTGGGGTTTCACTTGTTTTTAAAATGTTTTTGTTTTTGTTCCCACACTCAATAAATCTAAATGAAATTCAGGATTGATATGTGGACTTTATTGTCATCCAGGTATGAGACATTTGGCCATTTCACATATTTGACATAGTTATCTACTCTATCCTTGAAACATAGTTTATTTACTTTCCATGAACTCACACTCTTCTGGTCTTTCTCCTTGTATTAATGTTCTATTGCTACATGATAAATTACCCTAAGACATATCATCTTAAAGCAACAAACAGTGCCTCCTAGTTTCTATGGGTCCGGTATTTGGGTATGCCAACTCTTGCTCAGAATCTCTCATGAGGGTAATCTCATGGTGTTGGCTGGCACTGCAGTCATCTGCAAGATTGACTAAACCTAGAGAATCCACTTCCAGAATGGTCCATCCACGTGACTGTTGGCAGGAAACCTCAGTTCCATACCATGTGGGCATCTTTATAAGATTGCTTGAATGTCCTCATGACATGGCAACTGGTTTCCCTCAGAGCAGGTAATCCAAGAGAGCAAGGTAGGAGCTGCAATGTCTTTCATGACTTAACCCTGAAAAATCACACACAGTTACTCCCCAGTCACTGCTTACATAGATCAATACTATTCAGTGTGGGAGGGAATTACCCAGTGGTGGATTAGCAGAAGATGGGGAACGTTGAGGGCCACCTTAGAGTCTGGGCTCTGGCTCCACCCTCTGAGTCATCCTTTTCTATGAAAGGTACTCCATATTTACAGCTACATAGTTTTCTCATTTTGCTTCCACCCAGGAGAAATTAGGGGTGGAGGGGGTCCAAAAGCCTCTTTAGCTTTTATACTGAATCTCTTTCACTTCAACGTGGTAGTGTTACTGTGAATAAAATTATTTTGAACACTGTTTCCCCCTGAGTCTTATTTGCAAGTTGACTCCAATATAAAAAAGCTATGCCCACAAATTTCTTTGAGGTAAGTCCTCTATTTTGGGTTTCTGCTCCTTAAGATTCTTATTGTCAGTACAGCTCGTAGAGGCACCACTACATGTCTCTCTGAGGTCTCAAAGGTTTTATGCCCATAACCTTGGCCATGCACCATCATTTCTACAATATATTAGCTACATAGGTTACATTAGCTCAACTCCATGTGGGAGGAGACCACACAAGGACATGAATACCAGAAGATGGGAATCATTACAGTGTGCTACCACACCTGCATCTCACCAGTTTTCTTATCTCCTCCACTCCCATTTAAAATGGTAGAATTCTTCAGTGTTCAGAGCTAGGTCCTCTTTTAAAACAATACTAATAATTTTTCCCTAAGTGATCTTGTCCAAATCCCTGACTTTAATTTCTATCTCTATTCTAAATATATAGTTCTAAATTTATAATTCCAGCCCAGACCATTCTTCTGAGTGCCAGACCCATCTATCCACCTACCTCTGCATCTGCACCTGGGCATTTCATATGTACCTTTCAGTCAGTATCCAAAATGGAATTCACAATCCCTCCAAATTCTTACAGGCTTGCTTTCCCTGGTAAATGTCACCATTATCTATTGAATTTCTCATGCCAGAAATCAGGGGTAGTCTTGATCCCTGCCTCCCGTTAACTTGGCACACTTAACCCATCTTTAAACCCATTGATTCTACCTTCTGCTCATGCTCAAAACTGCCCTGTAGACAGGTGTCATCTCTCTCCCCTATACTCCAACAATAACCTCCTTTCTCTTCCACCTACAGCCATTCCTCCCTCCCTTCAATCCATTCTCCATATGTCAGGCAAAGTGATGCTATAAAGATGTAAATCTAGCTTTGACTGGTTTGGCTCAGTGGATAGAGCGTCGGCCTGCGGACTCAAGGGCCCCAGGTTCGATTCCGGTCAGGGGCATGTACCTTGGTTGCGGGCACATCCCCAGTGGGAGTGTGCAGGAGGCAGCTGATCGATGTTTCTCTCTCATTGATGTTTCTGACTCTCTGGCCTTCTCCCTTCCTCTCTGTAAAAAATCAATAAAATCTATCAAAAAAAAAAGATGTAAATCTAAAAAAAAAAAAAAGATGTAAATCTGTTACTTCCCTGCTCAGAACTCCATGGTGCAGGTTGAATATCTTTATTGTGACCCAAAAGGCCTTGTCTGATCTGGCTCCTACCTACTGCTCCATACTCGTCTCACCATACTCCTCTGCCCTCACTGCATCCTTTTCTGTACGGTTGTGAGTTCCAAGTTCCTCCCTCATGCCCCCACTCTTTTATTTGACTGCATAATGTTTATTTCATGCCTCAGCTTAAGTCTCTTCTTCCAGAGGCCTTCCATGATTGTAACAAGTTAGGTCTGGTCCTGCTACAGGCTCTTACAGCACCCTGCTTATCTTCTGTAGTTTTTAGCATAATTGTAATTATTTGTCTAATGTTTGTAAGTTCCATGAGGTCAGGACCATTGTCTTGCTTATTACTGTATCCCTAGTGTCTAACACAAAACAGGAGTTCAATAAGTATTTCTTGAATGAATGCTATTTTTCCCCTTTTGGCACATATACATAATTTACTCTTCCTAATCTATTGAAGACTGGGAAAAATAGCCAATTCATTATGATCGTTTGTAAACTAAATCAAGACTAGATAAGATCTAGTAAATACGTGAGGTCATTCAGCATGTGATATGGTGTAGCTTTTAAATGCTGAGAGATATTTAGAGAAGGGGGAGGAATGTGGAAAGTTATTTGTGCTCACTCCAAATCTCAGCTGAAAACTGACCACTTGAAAGAACTCAATTTATTACCTGAAAGGAAACTCCCTTCCTAAGGTCAGGAGATAATGAATGCCATTAGTTCTAGGGTTCCCAGCTGCATTCACCTTCCCTCAGTCCTTGATTGAATCCCCCAGATGCATAAAGCTAGGGAACAGTGTTCACACTTGTGCATGTGAGGCACCGCTAGATACCTGGGCATAAAGCCACCCAGCACTGCCACCAAGGTGACACTTCCAAGGAGTAGGTGGCCAATTGTCCATTAGCCTGGTTGGAAGATCACATTGGACAAAGAGCCCTGTAGTGGAACCCAAGGGTAATGCAAAAACTATTCATGTCTGGAGGCCAAATGACTAATGCTGGCATCATATTACCGAGGCTATTGTATTTCTCAAGCCTGCAGCATAGGCCAGGGATTCTTTTCAAGAAAAGGTTTTATTTTCCTCAATCACCTAACATGGTAATTATGAGAAAGCCAATACTGCTTTGTCATAGTTCCAATAAGTTTATTAACAATTGTAGGGGTGTCCCCTGCTTTCTGTTCCTTTCCAAATCCCTACCAGTTCAGGGAGCCTTACAGCAGGTTAGAAATAGCCTGTAGAATTCAACTCTCAGCACAACCCAGCTGTGAACCCTAGGGCTAATGGCCTAGCCCCCTTATTCGCTGGCCTTGGCAGCCAACACTAGCAGTTCGTGTCTTATTAAAATTGTCACTGTTTGCTAGCATCCCTTTACTTTAGAGCAGTGGTTCTCAACCTTGGCTGCACATTAGAATCACCTGGGAATCTGTGAGACCCCTGCGCTCCCCCTGTTCCTGTCTGTAGCGGGGGAAGCCTGGGAAGTTTGTGTGGCTTGTAGCATTTTTTATTCTTTCAAATCTTTTTAAAATCCTGATTTCTGGGTCTCATTCTCTGGAAGTTCTGTTTCTTTGTTATGGCGTGGGGCCACAACATTAGTAACACACATATAATTACATATTGTTTTTGTGATTAATCACTATGCTTTAATTATGTTCAATTTGTAACAATGAAATTGGGGGTCACCACAACATGAGGAACTGTATTAAAGGGTCGCGGCATTAGGAAGGTTGAGAACCACTGCTTTAGAGAATGATACCCCATTCCCTTTTTAATGCGAGAAACCCATTCCTAGCCCGTCCATAGGGCTGACCACCAATTGCAAGGCCTGGCCAATCAGAAGCCTGCTGTAAGTTTTGACGGCAAGCATTGGGACAAGGTGGGCCAATCCACGAGCTCTTCTCAACTTTCCTCCGGTGTGGTTTGGAGAAACTCTCTATGCAGTGGCTGCTTCAGCAGGGGGCCAGGCTTTGGGGTGCCCTGGACTCTCCTGCCCCAAAGGAGAAACGGAGCTCTGATAATGTTGTTTGGGTTCCTGGCTGCAGCTGTGAGTCAAGGACACCAGGAAACGCAGAGAAAACAGGGCCTTGAAAACATCATTGGGGCTCTGCCACCCAGACGAGCCCGAGGCTAACTTCATCCTGGATCACCCCATCACGTGAGTCTCAGAACATTTTCTTTTCTGCTTTAAAGTCTTTAGAATTGCGTCCCCCCCGCCCCCCACCCAGCGCCCCGAATTGGAAAAGTTCCTCACTTATAGCCTCCACAGTCCACTCCTGGACACGGGTGACCGTACTCTGTGGTTTCCTAAGTGTGTGCCCCTTCCTTACAGAGGAGCTCACTTTTAGCCCTTGGAGAACTGAACGTTTGCTGGCGTTCTTCCTCCAGAATCCGACTGATTTCCTTTTCTAGAATCGTGTATAGATGGGCCGATCCCACCTTTGAGCAGTTTAGTTCAAAGTCTCCTGTTCTATGGTAAGAAACTTTGACAAAGTGATTTGTTCCCCAGAATTTTGGCATCCGGCGAGGGCAGGGACCATGTGCTTTGTCACCTTCTATATCCAAAGAACGCAGAACTTATTTACCCAATAAGTGCTTGTTGGTTGGCTGAGTGCATTGATCAGCCCGTTGGTTTTATCTGAGATTCTGACTGATTTCCCAGCTACTCCTTACTTTAGGGCTGTGACTTCCAAACCCTACCTGAAAATAAGAACACTGGAAGCCCAAGTTTTAAAAAAAAAAAGGGCCAGTATTCAATACAGTATTATTAATTACAGTCATCATGAGGTTTATTAGATCTCTAGATTTATTTCAGGTGCTCTCATCAAAAAAGAAGTAACTGTGAGGAGAAATGTTAATTAGCTTGATTGTAGTAATCATTTCACTTTCTACGTGTATATCAAATTATCATGGTGTCCACCTCAAATATATGCAATTTTTATTTTAAAAAATAGACTCCAGTGGAGTGATGTCATGCAGAATAGCAGAGTGGGAAACCCTAGGGTTCAGTCCTTATAGCCACAACAACCAGTAAACTGGTGGCAGGTGTGTGTGGAGGGAGATGATTAGAACCAACAATTTCAGAACTCTTGATGTCTACTTTACCACAATACAAAATACAGAGTGTCCCCCCAAAATGTATACACTACTAAAAACTGATAGCTCAATTGATGTTTCTTTTTAGATTTAACCCATTGGAATTAATAATTATTCAAAGTGTATATACATTTTGGGGGGACACCCTATATATACACACCTACTCCAAACTCTTCCCCTGTTGTTCTGATTCAGAAGGCCTGTGTGGGCTGGGACTCCTCATTCCAGGTGTTTCTTATCTCCCAACAAGGAGGTGAAATGCTGCCAGATCCCAAACACTTGCTCCCTTTGCAACATGCTAAGTGAGAGGCTCCTGGGTTCTCCATTGCTCTCCCCTTCCCAGTGCTTTGCCACAGCAGGTGCTCCACATACCTATGCTGAGTGAAAGAATGAGGAGATGGGACCCCCAAAAGGACCTCCCTCCTCCTCCTTTCTGCAGGCCCGATTGTTTGTTGACTGACAAACAGTGCCACATCTCAGCACTGACTTCTTCACCTGCCTGCAACCTGTTTCCTTTGGCCAAAGGGTTCCTGTTGGAGCCCATCCAGCCGGGCCTGGTCACCTGATCTTTTAACACCAAATAGCCATTCTTACCTGAAATGGAGACCCCAGCATCTCTAAGCTGGACACACTCATATAATGTTACCCTTCTGTATTTAGGTCTCATGCATCAGGAAAGATACGTTTGTCACTGAACTCAAATAATTGTGACTGAGGCAAAATCTAGCTTACTACAAAGAAATTATCATAGAAAAGTGACCTGGGAAAATGTCTTTCAGCCAACAAGGGGTTCATATGCAGTAATTTGTAATGTTTATTTTAACAGAGCTGGTTGAGGTATAGTAATTTTGAAATTCTGCATTACTAATATGGAGGATTTTAATCCTGGCAAATATTCTAAGTGTCTTTTCCCCCAGTCACCCAGGGTTGTCTATTACAGATCTAAAAATAAAATACTTCTTTACCAATATATATTTAAATTTTTCTTCAAGGCACATGCAGTTTATTTTTTAATGTTTCTTTTTAATTTATTTTTTTAAAGAGAGAGAGGAAGGGAGAGAAAAAGATCAACATCTATTGGTTGCCGCAGTGCAATTGTCCCAACCAGGGGTGGAACCCACCCTCTTTTGGTGTAAGGGATGCCACTCCAGCCAACTGAGCCACACTAGCCAGGGTGAGGTACATTTAATTTAATATCAAGAGTGCTATTCAGGAGGTCCAAATATAATGAAGGAACGCATTCCCCCATTAACACCAGCAACAGTGCTCTTTCAACATGAGCTTGCTGAATGGAATGGGGATTTAATAAATTTCACTACTAACAAAATAACACAGTGATTCTTATCATAGTCCATATCCTTATACAATCTAGTTTTGAATTGAATGTTTATAATGCTTCAAACAGTTTACACCTGAAATTTGATATTACTCCTTCATGTCTGTACAGTCCTCAAGATTATCCTTCCAGAAATTTAATCATGAAATCCAGTTTTATTGGCACAACTGATAGAGAGTGTAAGTCACTGTGCTCAAGGTTAAGAGCGATGCATATCCTATTTTTACATTTTATTGGAATTTTTCATGTTCAATTCATGATTTTAACTCTCCAGGTTTTCATTCCTCCAAACTCTCTGAAGACACTGAAACATTTCTCCAGTGTCCAGGGGTTCTAGAAGGGGACCTTTTCAGAGGTGGCCACTTCTTTGGAATAGTCTGACGCCATCAGGCCTCTGAAGCAAGGGGAGGTGGAAGAGCAAAAAGCTGAAGAAGTGCAAGGCTCATCAGGTAAGTGTTGCATTAACTATTACAAACGGGATAGCATAAGAGTGTGGCTTTTTTTTTGGCTCAAAAAAATCTGAGTCTTGTTGTGGAAACGAGACTTGGCTGTCTACAACTGCTTTCTCGCATGGGACTGTCAGGGAAGTCTCGGCTGAGGAGGGTGATTTGTCTGCCTATCCGGGGTAAACTTCCAGGCACTCAGTTCGTTTTGGGCTTGTTCCAGTTTGCCTTCAGTCTGTTCCAGTTCAACTTTCATTTTTTAGGAAAAATGAGTTGACCGCTGGGTCTGTCATTGTGGATCTTGGCTGGGCAGCATTGGGCGGCAGGACTTGCTGGAGGAACTGGGTTTGAGGAGTGCACTCCAGCATCGTTTGCTCCTTGGTTGCTAGTCGAATTGCAAGCATGTTTGACCCGCGTGCAGACTCTGGCTGCTGTTGCTTTTGTTTTTCTTCCAGCTCCCTTAAGCCAGCTATGTCACTAGAGTTCAGGTCTGTGCACTTGCCCTCCAAAGCTTGTAATACGTTTCATGGCATTGCCATCTTAAAATCAACTCATCTTGTCCTTTTGGGGAAGAGATTGCTCGTTGGTCATCTTGAATCCTCTCCAGAGGCCGTGGGT
>NW_006284336.1:4264762-4265945 GCF_000327345.1 Myotis davidii | reverse complement strand
AAGCCCCCCCTCCCCCGCCAGTTACATAGGTGGAGGCTGCACTGACTGCCCAGGCCACCCGACCTGCTGCTGGCCCCGCTTCTTCGGTTTCAGCCCTACATTCCCCTTTATTTTGGGGTCTTGCCACCACAAACGGTGCTGAAGGAGAAAGCGAGGCTGTCACCCTTATATTTTTAAATTGTTATGAGAATGAGTCATCTTGTGCTCCTAACCATCCCTAGTGTCCTGAAATGCTCCCCAGCTTTACATAGGAATGATTTGCTGTGTTGCTGGGGCAACTGCAACATCCCCACTGAGTGTGGTCAAGTAACTGCCTCTGAGAGTTTGCTTCTAGATCTGCTCAACATTGGGATAATGATCGATATTAACCCTCCTTGGCTAAATTACTCAAAGATGATCATTCTTAAGAGTTAATTGTAGCCGAAACCGGTTTGGCTCAGTGGATAGAGCGTCGGCCTGCGGACTGAAAGGTCCCAGGTTCGATTCCGGTCAAGGGCATGTACCTGGGTTGCGGGCACATCCCCAGTAGGAGATGTGCAGGAGGCAGCTGATTGATGTCTCTCTCTCATCGATGTTTCTAACTCTCTATCCCTCTCCCTTCCTCTCTGTAAAAAAGTCAATAAAATATATTTTTAAAAAATAGAGTTAATTGTAACTATTTGTTGTGTTTGCGTACTATGTGCAAGGCTATTTCGTAAGTTCATATAGTTCTCTCAATGACTTTAAGAAGTATGTGTATGTATTTCCAGTTTACCTGTGAAGAAATGGAGGTTTAGGGAATTGGAGAATCTTGCTCAAGATCACCCAGAGTCACTCTGCTAGGAAGTGGCAAAGCTTGGATTTGAGCCCGGTCCACTGAGTCCGGACACCAAACTCTTGACTACCATGTCTGAGGTGGCTTCATGGTTTTAGCATGAGAGTATTCAAGGCCAACCATCACCCAAACTGCATTTGCAATGAAAAATAAACTATCTTATTTGTTGCTAAAAACATGTAACTGTACATAGTGACTATTGCTGCACAAACTCTTAAGTTACATAAAAAAAATCAAAGCATTATTTTACCATTAGAATGTGTGTGGGGTGGGGCTGGTGTGTGTGTGTGTATATGTACACACGTCGGTGTTAATGTATTAAAATTCAACTTATTTAAAGTAAGGAGTATGAGATGTTAGCACTAATAA